>NC_134462.1:112667936-112979498 GCF_047948215.1 Lycorma delicatula
TTTCATAATGTTTTACCCCAAGTTTAATTAATAAAACAAAAGTGTCTTAATTGTTTGTAGTTATTTTAGGTAACAAATTTTACTTTGTTTTAACAATTTATTGAAAGTTTCAAACTTCTGAGAATATAAAGAAAAAAAAAACATCCGTCAACTTGTAGGAAATACTTTTCTTTTAACATAATATGAATATATCCTTCTGGTGCTGTATTTTAAGACTAATTTATGGTAATATGGGAAAAATATCATTTTAAGGAGGTTAGTGATGCTTTTAAAAATTTATATACGTTTCCAACCTGCATTAATATGTTTATTGCAGTTAAGATAAGATTCATATCATGTATATGTATACTTATATTCATTTCTTTGTATGCCTTATTTTTTAATTCATATAAAATCTGAAGAGGGTTGGGTATGTTATAGAAAGAAAATTTGGAGCTTATGCAAAATAACTGTATTTGTAGCTTTGTATAATAACTCCTGACCCTTATAATACATTTCATTTAGCAAAATCCATGTTTCAGTGTTAAGATATTATATTTTGTAGTGCAGTAAAGGGTAACATCTTTACTATCAAACACTTTTAAAGCAAATGTATGCATTTCCTTTGTTGATTTTTAACCCAGTTTGGATATTAATAATACGTGTACTTATTCATCTTTTGCAAGAAAATTATTTTGAGTGAATATATACATGTATGCCCGTGTCTACCAATATTGATACGTAGTAGTACATAAAATTAAGTATAATCTTTATTTACTGTGCTTACAACAAATGTCTTTTTCTACAACAAAATTTTTACATTTTTCTTTTTATAATAATTGAAGACCTCACGCAAAGAAGTCTTACTCAAGATTCTTTTCTAGAAAACAGTGATTTTTAGTAAAACAATTTAATTGATACTTCCCTGAATCCATAATATTCAAACGTGAATTTCATGGACATGGACAGTTTTTTCCACAAAATTACTACTAGTTTAACTTGTGAAACCATTCAAATTTAATAGATGTTATTTTAATATTTATAAATCTATTTATTTAATGATGTTATGTAATATTTATAGACTATTGTTATTTTTCCCTTTCAGATATAAAAAGCATAGTTCTAAGTTTCAAAAAATTGAATTTTGAAAGAATTATTTTAAAAATCATTAATTTCTGTTTTGAAATGAAAGTATGTTTAATCTTAATAATTACACTAAAAATATATTTTATCTTTCATATCTAACATTGAACTCTGTATTAGTTAATAATATTTTTAACTTTTAACAAAGAACTACATAAAATTATCATATAGATCAATAAATAGATAAATATAATTGCATTATATGCAAAGTTGTAGGTGACCCTACAACTTACAGACAAAAATGCAGTGTGTACATTACTGATGTGGCCATGAACGACACAGGTTTGCCAACCATAAGGAGAGAAATTTCCCAGCGATCTTCACTTTAGATATCCCTCATATTTTTAAAATTGTAAAAATGTAAGAAAAACAATCAACAAGGTTACACACGCATAAATATTAACTGATTTTTTTTTTTATAATTTATAATTTCACATAAATTAATTAAAATTTTACTTTTAAAATAGAACAACTTTCAAGTGGTTGAGAAAAAATATCAACTAAAAGAAATAGTATAATCCATTAAAAAAAAGTAAACAATAAATAGAAATGAATTACACTTTGACATATCAGAAATGGTTCTAAATGGAATATTACAAAGTAACCAAAAATGTCTAGTCCCTACCAAAGTCAATAGAAACTGTGATTTCAAGACAAAATTGCAGAATTGTAGGCCTGGAATGGACCACCAGCAGTAGTACCATCTGGAGAGTATACTAGTGATTGTGTTTGTGACCACACACTTATAAGAATTTTTCTGTGTAAAAAATATTTAGATTAATATTTAATTTTTTATTTTGTTCTTAGGCAAATCCTCCTTCTCTTTTATCAACCATTCAGTATATTAACAGTTTTTATGGCAGTCGTCTGGAAGGTGAAGTTAGGTATTGGTGGGTCCAGTTCTGCTCAGCTATTGAATTCATTAAGACCATGGATTATGTTGTCAGTGATTAAATTATTATTTACTATGATTAAATATGTTTAATGAACAGTAGTATATATATATATATATATATATATTTTTGCATTTAATAATATCTGTTGTTTTTTTAATGCATGCTTGCAATATATGTATTGTGGTATACTTAAGGTAACTTTATTGAAAAAGAGCAAGTAGTGAAGTATATATTTAGTAGTGCATTTATAGTAACAGATACATGCACTCTTTTAAATTTAATAGTTGAGGTTTTAGTGATAAAAGTATTAATTTCTATTTAAAATTACGGTAATTTTTTTCTTTAAAAAATGCTACTTGCTTTACTTTGTATATTTATAACTGTAGTTATTTAAATGTATTATGAATTTTCTGTATAACAATTTAACTTTAAGAATAAATAACTTGTTATCAATTTATTTCTCTTATCAGTTTTCACAAATAAATTAATTGAAAGATGACATTTTTACTTATTCCATTATAAAGAATAAGGGTCTTATTATATTAATGTAACTTTTCTGTTTTATTGTAAAATTGCAATAATTCTTGTTTTATATAGTCTGTTTATTATTATAAAAACTCATAATGATATTTAAGTAAAATAATTTTTATTTTTATTATTTTTAGTTATAATTGAACATAATATGTAGTATATATAAAATTTTAATAATTCTTATAATATATTTATATAAATTTCTTTTTTTTTTAATTGTGCATAATGTTATACACAAGTATAACATACTGATTAACTAAATTGTTTCTTTTATTGTTAAAAAAAAGTTTAAGTAAAAAACAATGGAAAAGCGAGTTCATAGTTCAGTAAAACTGCGGTTTAATTATTTATTCTAACAGTATTATGTGTCGCCCATTTATTCAGTTAGGGAGAATGGCAGCTGATAAAAGTTTTATAATGTATATTCAGTTATTTTAATTTTAATATTTTATGAACAATTATTTGAGCTTCATTTTTTTTATCAATAATTTTTTTTTGACTGATTAATATATCATTATATGATTGAATTTTATTAAAACAGCGGTTATTGGTGAAAAAATTCATAACTTTTTTTTAACAAATTGTGATATTAAAAAGAAAAAATTAAAGAGAAAGTTATTTCATTGTAGGTGGGCCCAGGGATGTTGTAATAATTAATGATAAAAAATCTGCAATTTTATAAATAAGATGTGTACATCTGTGCATATACACATCTACATATATATATATATATATATATATATGTGTGTGTGTGTGTGTGTGTGTGTGTGTGTGGGTGTGTGTGTGTATTTTATTAATTAGGGAAGCATGTTTTTCTTAATGTAAAACAATTTTATACTGTTATTCAGGACAGTTTAAGTAAGTTGTATGCTCTTGATATTAATAATTTAATTATCTTTCTAATACATCTTAACAGTTCAGTTGTAGTAAGTCATATTATAAGGTAACTAACTTGTAAGTTTACATTCAATTATTTATTTAACAACTAAATATATGAAGCTTTTCTTAAATAAGGTTTAGTTTTTTATTGCAGGTATGTTTTTAAAATACTAAGTGCTTTATTATTTTTTCTTTGAAGTTTTTATTTACTTCAAAACAAATCTGCAAAAGTAATTTCTGCTTGTCAGAGATAATTATTTTTATAAAAATTATCCATAGAGTTATCGGTAAGAAATTAGGAGCATTCGTATGACAATGCATTTCTGTCATCCAAAATATAAGTCTATCAGCTTCGTAAAATCTTAGGTTTGATAACTTAGGCATGTTTTTGTTAACTTATTTAAAATTTACTTTTTTTTATAAACTAGGTGTTAGTCATATAAATAGTATTCAGAGTAACAATGACTATCATTCATTCATTATATATAGTGCATTACTAGTCGTGCAAATGTATGAACAGAAATACATAATTTTTTTTCTTCATTTTTGTTCTTGTAAAACATAAACCTTTTTTATTTACCTAACCTTCGAGATAATACTATATAACAGCCTGCTAAGAAAATATATAATTCTATTGGTTTTGCTACTTATTTTTTTGTTGTTAAAAGAAGCACCACTGGTAATTGTTTCTCAGTAAATGACCAAATGTGAAAAATGTATAAAATGAAATAGAATGGTCTGAATTAATTTTATAGCTGTATTTACTGAATGTTTCTTTATTGCCATGGGCTCAAGTTTTAAGGATAGTTTATGGATTAAGTTTTTATTAAATTTTTTTAATATAATTGTTCTACCAGATCAGGAATTTTTGTTACACAAAAGCAGCAAATGTCACTTCTATTTCAGTCAGGAGTTAAACAGTTACCATTATTTACTCTTAAATTCAGAATAATAATTGTGACAGTTGACAAAGAACATTGTATTAGCTGAATTTTCTTTTTCACCAATCTTAAGTTTTCGGTTTTTTAATTAATTTTTTTTGTGATAAGAGAATTTAATCAGGTTTGAAGGAAAAAGTATTAAAACTTTTCTTGTACTAAAGTTAGTGACGCATCACTCATCATTATTAGATTATAATGATCTTCATCTGTTTGTTTTAATATTAAATCTATGATGAAAAGTCATTGAGACTAATTGTTAAAAGTAAATAGATTTTTTTTTTGTATAGTAAATGAAGGTTTAAAAGAATATATAGACAGTTAACTAATTGAGTTAAGAATGTGACAAATTATTTGTGGTTATATTTTTGTAGTTAAATTTTTTAATTACTATTTTACAGTACAATGGTGCATTTTAAAAAATTTATGTTGTATTTTTTAAGTTAAATTTGTACATTGTTGTAATCATTGTTTTATTGTGTTATCTTTGTTTAAAGATTTTTTTTGTATGTTATTATTATTTGTTTTTATTTTCTTTTTCATTTATTGGTCATAAATGATTTTTAAATTAGTTTTTTACAGTAATATTTGGTTTATAATTAGTGTTGAATATATGTTTGTATATTTTAAATAATTAATGTATTTACTTTTAATTATTCTGTTTCATGAGGCTTTTCTTTTTGTGGCTGCAATGAATATTAATTTAGATCAAAATATTTTTTCTCCATTTTAACCATTTATATTGTTATTTTATTATATCAATAAATTTATTCAAACATGCAATCCTTTTCCAAATAGGATTTTATTTTTGGCAGTGTTAAGTTAAATGACAATTTTTTTTAGTTTAACAAACCCAATAAAAAAGATGCTAACTTGTGATTTTTTTATTTCCACAGGTGTGTTGTATTAGTTTTCTTTCATTTTTTCTAAATGGTTTATTAATGCAATAGGGGTATTTTATCCTTATTTTCACATCTTTTAATCTCAAGCAACATAGGGTTCTAAATGTAAAATCTAACAGAATATTATTTTCAAATTTGTTGAGAGCTATTATATAACTATTATCAAAACAATAATTAATATTAATTCTCTTTTGTAAAAGTTAAAAGTTCTTACAGATGTATCGATTTGATTATTCTGAAGCTCAGTCTGGTCAAGAATAATTATGATAATAGAACAGTTTTGTTCGTCATATTTTGCTAATAATAATTTTGAAGGAATATGAATTACCATTTTGCTAGTATATAAAAAATTATATCTCATTTATGACCTTTAAATAATGCATTTATTAGTAAAGTTTTTGAAAGAATAATATTTATTTATACAATTAAGTAGTATATACTATTTTAAAGAGCATAATGTTTACATATGTTAATTAAATATTGTTTTTTCTTTTTTGTAGAATTGATAATTTACAATATTCTATTTATTGTGTGTGTGTGTGTGTGTGCGTGTGCATGCACACATGTGTATGTATGTACAGCAGATTGTCTGGCAATGCTGTTATATAGCAATAAATACTTCATTTTTTAAATATATTTATTCTCTTTATGAAATTATGAAACACTAACATGATATTTACAGTTGGCATTTGTTATTGTTATTTTTTTATGTAATATTTTAAGTGCTTCCAACATTTACAAATATAAAAATTATAATAGCATTCCATGCAATAAGTGTAAATAAAATATTTATTATTTTTCATTTATTTGCAAATTGTTTTATCAATAATTGGTAAAGGGATATATTATTAAATTTTTGTTTTTAAAATAAAAGTAATGAAACATGTAAATTTAAGTATAAAACAAATGGATTTATAATGTACAGTAAATATTATGTAATATTAATATAAATATTTTATTTTTTTATGCGTGTATATTGACATTCAATATTGTGTACAGAAATTGTAATTTTATTATTGTGTATTCATATTATGTAATTAAAATGAAAATCTGTCTTTTCAGTAGGAGCAATTCTCGTTTGATTAATGATCTTTGGAGATAAGATTGATATTTTTTTTAAAATTAATTTGTGTCACAAATTTATCTTTAATGAATAATGAAATGTAATAATAGACTAGTAGATTTTATCATAAACTTAGAAAGTTTTATTTCTCTGTATGCATGTGTATATAAATCTGACATGAAGAAAATTTAAGTTCTGGGTTTTTGGTTAGAAGCATAATTATAACCCACTAATTACTGTTAAAAAAGAAAAATGTTATTAGCATTTGTGTCTGAATTTTAATAATGCATTATTTAATAATATTATTTCAATATACATATCTTGTGTAAATTTGTGTTAAAAAGCAAGATTTGCTCTAATTAATGAATAATCAGAATATTTATTTATTCTTACATTTAAATTGCTGAGAAAGTACTTCTAAATAATGATATTTCAAGAAATAAGTAAATAGATATGGATAGAAATTATTTGTTAAATTTATATATTTCCTATCTAGTAAATATAAATACTGTCAATTTTTCCTGATAGTTCACTGTGCTTTTTTAAATATAATGAATTGTAAAATTAGGTAGTTTATAACATTATATTTTTGCTACATAGGACCTCCAGATGAAAGGCCGAGATGCTACCACTTGTGCTATGAAGGCTGGCATGTGTCATTTAACTAGAAGCAATGTTTCATAGAAACAAGATGGATTATTATAGGGTGTTATGTAAGATTAGAACAGCCAATGTAGCTGCATAACAATTCTGTAAGATTTCTGAGCAAAAAAGATTGGTGTTTATTAACATATTTTTAAAAAAAGTGGAGGTAGGATTTCCTGCAATACAGATGTATAGATAATTATACACATTGTTGGCACTTCATAGACAGAATGACTATGCTGCTTGAAGTAAATTCTAGTTAACTATCAGGACTTATATGTATCATATATTCATGAAAAATGTAGCAAATAATTTATTGCATTGTTACATAATATTGTCGTTTTGTTAAATACATAATATAGTAAATTAAATTACAGATCCTTCTTATTAAAAATAAACTCATTCAGTTTGTTTATTAATATTTAAAATTATTTAGTGCGCCATACAAGTAATTGTGTATTATTTATTATGAAATAAACTGATAAAAAAATAATTATAATAATACAATTAGATGTATAGCTTTAAAAATTATATTTTTTTAAATAAAATTAAAAAAGTTAATAGAAAAAGGGAAACAAATATTTTTTTTGTGCCTTGTAATTAATGAAATAAGAAAAAATTATCTCTTGTATGAAAGTATTTTTTAATTAACATTATAATTCTCAATTAAAACAAATTTTATTTTAAAAAACTGATTGTGCTTAATGTATATTATAAAAACTCAAAAGATATTTAATATTTTATTAAAAAGTCATTTGATATTAATTCTTTGAAAATTATTAATGTTTATTCTATTATTTGCTATATTATTTTAATAAAAAAAAAGAATTATTAAAGATTTAGATGGTAGTAATTGCTTGAAAATATGATATCTTGTATTGTAGGTACATTTAACTTGTTGAAATGTAAGATAAATTTGTAATCATCAATTCTCTCTCTTTCTCTATGTATATAGTCGAAGTAAGCTTTTTTTTTGTTTACAGGTATGGCAGATTCATCATTAATAATGTGTAGATATATATAGTAGTAAATTTTATATAGTTTTATATAAAACTGTAATAGCTACAGCTTAATTGAATTTTGTATAATTTTCACATAAACCATCATAATTAATTTTTTTTTAAATTATGTATTGATAAATCTTCTGTTTGACTGAAATGGAACTGATTTGGAAATTGATTTGAGATGGAACAGAAATGAAACTATTTGACTTCATTCGTTTACAATATATTGATGCAGCAGAACAACTCCATAGTCAAAACTTATTGTAGTGATACTTTTAAATTTTTGTTACCCTTTTATATAGCATTTAGTCAAGGCCCTCTTTATTTCCCTTTTTGACGTCATGTCTTTATCTGGCCTTCTTCATGCTTATTTGTTATTAATGGTTGTACTTATCTTTTAATTCTTATTTATTACCTGTTTTCAGTAAATTGAAGTTCTTGAGAAGGACATCTGCTTTATTGTTAATCTGTTCAATGTTTAAAGTGAATTAATTTCATTAACATATTAATTGGGATATATTCTTTTATTAATTAATTAACTGTGTTGATAATTTAGAATTTTGTTTTTTATTTTAAAGAAGCTTAACTTTTATAGCCTTAACTTTATAACCAATTTTATATTTACTAAAGAACTGTTTAATTGGGTAAATTTACTCACAGTGTTAATTTCTTTTTTATATGTAGGTTTCTTTAATGGTAATTTATTATGTAGTCTCTATCTATCATCTATCTAAAAGTTTTTTTTTTAAATATTCAAAATCTGGATAATTTCTTTTTATTGTTAGGTCTGAAATTTCATCTGAAAAGATGAAATTATTAATTTTTTAAAGCTATCAATAAAAAAAATAATCTAGATTTTGAATTTCAAAACTCTTTTTTTTTCATCGTATATTTAATGTTGTGGTAAAATTTGTTCATTTCTTACACAATTATTTTTCAGTATTTATTTTTTTGATAACAAATTTAATTAAAAGTGGATGTACTTTTCAAGTACTATACTGAACAGAAAATAAGTAAAATTAAAAGATAAGTACAACCATTAATAACAAACAAAAATAAAAAAGTGTACAATAAGTTTTGATAATGGGTTTCAAATACTTCTACAATAAATGAATTAAGAAGCTAAGAAAAGTAAAAAGCAGCACCCAATAAACTGTACCTCATGTTCACTTAATAAAAAAAAAAACAAAAAAACACTCTTTCTTATTTATTTTTATTTCCTATAAAAAAATATTGTTTTACCTTTTATTATAATAATTAAATTGTATAATTAAATAACATATTTACAAAACTTTATGTACATTATCTATACAAAATATTATTTAATACATATCAACAGTTTTTGCTGCAATTGGTGGCAGTATGTTCCATCTTAATGTTGTACTGTTGACTAGTCCCAGGTATGTATCTGACATAATGTATAGTGTAAGTACATGACGGCCTAAAACAAAAAGAAATTGTCATTACTCAGTTTATATACAAAAAAAATTTAATTTACCTATATCAAAAATGTCAATTACAAGTACTTTCATTTTAATGCTTCAAGGGTATTGCATTAGTATGTGTCTCAAATAAGAATATCCTAATTTTTTGAGATTATGGCATTTATTTAAATGTTGTTCACTATCTAATTGTGTTTAATGCAAGTTAACGATTCTACTGAGAGTTTTACAGTTAGATGAATGAATATTCAATGATATCGATTACTGAAATGAGCTGGATCCAATTAAACATACAGCCTACAATTCAACAAATGATTATAATAACCACTGTAGATGTAAACAGGATTTTCAGAAAATATATATGAACAACCACATAAAACTGCCAAAAGTGAAAATTAAAGAAACATTCACATTATCAGTATCATGAACCGACAAGCAAAAATGCAAATGCTTTTCAATTTATTACAGACTGGAGATTTGTAAGCTGAGGTTAGATGTAACCTCAGTTTTATCAAATAATTTAGTGATGACTAAATTATTTGATAAAACCAAAATTTAAAATATCTTTCATCCCCTGTAACATAAATTACAATGAAATGAGAAAAAAAAAGTAAAATACCTGTTGCTGCTGGAGTTGTAAATAGAAGCTGTTGTGTAACAGGCATTACTCTTTTCAATGCAAGCAATTCTTGAGTTTCCTAGTACTGCCAAGTACTAGGAACCAACCAGGTTCTACTGCTTTAGAAAATTTAGGTGCATGTCCTTTTCTCTCTCTAGAAATAATTTCAATAGATATACAAGTTTAGAAAAAATAAATAACTAGCTTTGTTTTAAATATGATATGCTTAATAAAATAAGCGCTCTAATAAATTATTATAAACCTGAATGTACATATAGTGAAAAACTCTCAAGTTTTGTGTTGAAAGATACATTTTTTATGCAGCAGACATTATCAGTTTACATATAATTAATCTACAAAATTAATGAATCTTTACCATGAATTGATTAACAATTAATTAGTAATTATTCATTCACATTTTTAAAGAAAGGTTTCTAATATAAATAATTATCACTACGGATAATTTTGTTTTCAACAGCAAGTTGTGTGTGGCTGAATAGAATATATCACACAGTAATTTTAATTACTGCAGCAATATTCTGTCATTACCAAAACAAACAACTTAATTAAAAAGGTATATGTACAAGACTAATATTGGGGGATGATTGTATAATGTCATGATTTAACCTCAAACTTCTATTAATAAGATCATTTTATCTTATCTAGTGGTAACCAGATAATCATGAACTCGCTTCACAATAATGTTTAGATGGTTTCAATATTTTATGCACTTTGAATTTTTAAACTAACCAAAAACAGCAGCACTTTTTTCATACTACATATTTCTGCACAGTTAACAGAGATGGCACAGGGTTAGACTTGTCTCCTCAAGTATGAGGAAACAATACTAATAAAGGAAAAAAAAATTGCAACAATTGACATAACTGTAATAACAGTATGTATGTCAAAACTCTTAAAATCAACTTGTACTGCTTTAAGTTTTAGATATGGAAAAGTGTCTTTTCTGTATAGTTATAATTACAGACAACTGAATTAGGTAAACATTATTAATGTGGACTCTCTTAGTAACTCGCTAGTTTTATTAATTAGTATAGAGGTAAATCTTTAAATGCTTGTGAAAAATTTATTTTACCTAGTTTGATTTAACCTAATCATTTTAATGCAAAGTGTATATTCTTGATCAGCATGAAGAACAGTAGGAGGTCCTTTATCATTTCTGCTAATTTTTCTGTCTTTATCTTCTTCTTCACCTTCCCAACAGCCACGAACAAAAAACTCTAATTTTAGATCAGGTAGTTCTCTTATCACTTTATATATCTAAAAACAAAACAAAAGAATTAATGTAATATATATAAGAGATATAGTAATAAATAAAAATGTAATGATGCATATAAAAAAATGTGTGATGTCTTACATTTTAGGCGAAAATCAAAAAAACGATTATAGAATTTCTTTAAGATAGAATATTTTCAATTGAATTAATTAAAAACATTGTACATAGAAATCCTAAATCTCAGAATATTTTAAAAATATGTGGGCTTATTCAATTCAAATCAATAACGTTAGAAAAAAGTTTTTTCTTCGCTGAAATAGTTTAATCTTTTTCTTAGATATTATAATAATGCAGTAAAAACTGAGAAAATACAGAAATTAAAAGTATAGGATGGTTTAAAAATAAAACAAAATTGGGTAGTTTACAAACAAATATATATTTTTCTTAAGTCAATACTTATGACCCATATTCCTCTACACCAATATATTGTATTTTTTATAATTAAAAATCAATTTGAACAACCCAAGTACAGAATTATAAATCAAATGAAGTGACTTTTTTTTTCTTTATTCCAATAGCACTTTCACAGGATCCTGCATCAAACTAGATTTTTAGAACACATTAGAAATTATAAAAACGGTAAACTGGGTTTATGTAATGTTACCTTATTGATAAAAAATATTCTGTATCTGATATTCAGAAAATCAAGAAATTTAATTTAAATAATAATAGTAAAAGTTTGGACATCTTGGAGAGATTATATATATATAAGCAAAAAAGAATTTCCAACTTGATCAACTTTCAGACAGAATATGAAGATGACACTCTTATAAAAGCAGCAACTATCAGAATGTATATAAATTCAGTCAGTAATACATTGGCTAGCCAGATTCATGGTATACATTTTCTAATTATTTTATTTTAAAATTTAATTTTAATTCTTAATTGACATCATATTTAAATATATGTAGTTATTTTTATTTAATTGACTTCATGTTTTGTATATATGATAGTAATTTTAATCTTTTAATTTTTATTCTAAAAAAAAAATTGTTATGTTTTTTGATATGTAATTTTATATACAACTGATGATGCGGGATCCCACAAATGTGCTATTGGAATAAAGAAAAGAAAAAAGTAAGGTAAGGGTCATTTCATTTACTTTGCAATTCTGAACTTGGGTTGTTCAAGTTGTTTTTTTATTATAAAAAATATATATAACATTACAGCTAAGAGAGCGTCTGCATTTCTGCAGTCTCACTTAACTGTTTTATGATTTGTCAAGAGGTCTGCTTGACTAATCACGAAACAAAAAAATTAAGAAAATATATAGCGACGTAAGATACTCGAGTAGCCCCTGACCTTGCTTGTCTGATTGAATTGTGAATTGCTTATGTGGTAACTCTTTGCAGGTTGAGAGCTGAATATTTCATTGTGTATATAAAGTGCTATACAGATTAAATTTAAAAAAATTGCCATCTGTTATTGTATCAATTTAAATATTATTACATTGGAAAGTTTCTATTCACATTGGTATAAACATAGTCCAAATGTTTAATATAATAAATAATATTTTGTAGTAGCAATTAACGCATTGCTATCATTAATCATTCTACATTATTTTATATCAGGAGCTAAACAAAAATAGGTGGGGGTTTAATTAGTATGCACGGCTACTGTTAAACAGTTAATTTTAAAAAATAATTTTTTGTGTTTATGAATTTGGTATTGAAAATTTTAATAAAAAATAAAAATTAATATAAGGTGACACACAACTTATGTTTTACAACAAAAATCAGTGTAATCATCATAACATAGTTGTGCACAACCACAGATAAGAATTGGCATACACAGGAATTATGCAATTGTTTTTATTTAAGTCTTGATACTTAGTTACATGGGAAAAATAGTAATAAAAATGTAAACTTAAGTAAAATCAAATATAATACTGCAATACTCGTAGATTAGGAAATCGAGTTAAGTCTACAATAGTACCTGCAAGAGTAATGATAAGTCAAAACCTATTACACCACAAAATTTAATAAATTACACATCAAACAAAAACTAAAGATCCTTTATACTGTTTTTAAATTAAATAAATTACACTTATTTTAAATATAAACAAAACTTAAGCTGAAGCAGTGAGAAAATTTTCAAACAATTTCAATGCTTTTTTACTATGTAAAATTTTGAAGTATGTGAAATTTAAATTAACTTTTTATATATAACTGGAAGTTTTATTGAGTTTATTTAAAGAAAAAACAAGTGCGATAATCATTGAATATTTTTCTTCAGCAACTCAGTTTTTTATTAACATTTTGGATTAAACTTTACGAATGATGTAAAACAACTTTTAGATGTTTTTTTACAGAGAAAATAATTTTAAATCTAGTATACCAAATGATATTATTCAAAATAATTTTTGTTTTCATTTCACTTCTACTGTAGATGATTTTTACAACTCCTCTAAAAGAATGACCCTTAAAATATGGTTACAACTTACCTTATCTAACTTAACTTACCTTATCTAACACACTTGTAAATCAGTTCAACATTGTGTTTGTTGTTATATATCATGATAATTAGTTTTAGCTTACTTTATAATAACTTGTTTTATTTAATAAACATCATGGCATTCACACACTTTTAAGAAAAAAGAAAGTTCTACGTAAAATACAATAGCATACAATATCTAAGTTCCTAAAAGAAACCAAAAAAAAATTATTTTTAAGAACAGAACAAACTGTATTATTTTTATCAGCTACATCTTTAATTATTGTATATATTATATATTGTAATGTATTTAACATACCACCATCTCTAATTTTATCATCAAATCTAATAAATATTTGATCGAACTAGTTCACTAATACTCTCTAATTCCATAATTAACATTACAGAATGTTTAAAAAATACCAGGAAAAAATTAAATACCTGATCAACTTGTCCTTCATCTAATTCAGGTGTAAGAATTGATGCTAACTGCTTATAAGTGCATTGCATTAGCCCAGGTAGTGTTGCCAATTCATGATGTCGTTTAAAAACATATAAATTATGAGGTTCAATATGAGGAAGTGAATTCAATATGAGTAGTTAATGGTGAATCAGTCAACCAACGACCTTGTATTATCATCTGCATAATTTGCATTACTGTATAGTCCACATCATTACAGTATATAAGTTTTTGAACTGAGAGAAGAAATATTCAAATTTTTACTGTCTTATCTCAGAAAGCACTTATTTTAGTGTTCAGTTGTAAAAGATGCCAATATTTCTGCTTGATTATTTGATAAATTTAGATCACGAACCAGATCATTTAATTAAATAGGGTTCAGTATATCTATTTTCTAAAAAGTTTGGATCACTTTCTTCATCGCCTGATAAGTCAGCACAAGATTTGACATTTTCATCTTCATCTAAGTTCCATGTTTGTGGTGGTACTGGAATTGGAAGCTCTTGGCTATGTGGCACTGGCCACATGACAGAGGGAATATCAGGTTATTTAACAGTTCACCTAGTTTTAGCTGTTATCCCAGATATCTTTATTACACAAAAATAACAGTCTGCGCTAAGATCCTTCAGTTCTCTCCAAACCATTGGAATTGCAAATCGCATGAGATGAGATCCATTTAGCCAACCAGTCAACAATGTTACACAAGAAGCACAGCAAATATGAGGAGCCCAAGATTTGTCCTGATTTACATCCTAAGTACCTAAATTACATTCTTTACCTAATTTACATCCAAAGTACAGTTCATATGACTTTTTTATCAGTGGAGTTATACTTCTTTTCTATGACTTCAATGTTACCTCACCACAGATGTAGAGAAATTGTTTGTATGATTAATACAACTCTGAGGCATTAATACACTGCAATAAATGATATTGTTTAAAAAGAAATACTTTATAAACACGCTAATTTAATAAACATACATTCACTTTACTGAAAAACCTGAAAATACAAAAGCCAACTACAAAACTGAATATTACACATACGAGAACTCGCATTTGAATAAGAATTAAAAATATTTCTCAAGTCTGTGCAACAGTTTGTAAGTAAATATAATAATAACAAAAATAATTATTGAGTGAATGATATTTTTGAAGTAAGATGAAAAAAGGAAGAATGAGTCTTTCTTGTTCGTTTTAATTAGTGTGTAAATAATAAGCAAGATGACTTAATGTCTAATAAATCAATGTGATACAATTAAGGGACTGTAATAAATAAACAAAAGCTATTTAGTTGATAATATAATAAAATACGTTCACAAAATGCTATGTGTATGGTGTTCATGCATAATACTACCTGAAAATAAGAAAGTAGTTACAAAAAACTAAGCCTGATAAAAGAATTTCATATTTGAAATCAGCATGAAAAATACTATAAGAATCAGTTATTCACTCTCATTTAACAAAATCATTGTTGGATGGTGTAATCTCTATCATAAGACCACAAGATGTGCTTAGAAAAACAAATAAGAAACAGATATTTAACTAAATAATAATATTTACTAAACTGTAAACATTTTATAAATACTTACCTGCAATATTCTGATTGCTTGATCAAGAACAGATTTAAGATCTGTGTAATAATCAGACATAGGTAATGGTAGGCGTGAAAAATGAGTTTGAAATAACAATAATGCTTTTGTGTGTGGATAATCCATTGTTAATGGGTCTACTGGCAATGGGCAATCCTTGGCCAGTTCACTGCAGAAAAACAAAAATCCAAGTAAAAAAATTTTTAAAGTACTGAAGAGACAAACTAGAGATAAATTTGTGAATATTTAGAACAAAAAATATTAGAAATGTTGCTAACACAAAATGAAATCAATTAGTAGAACTATATCTAGTAACCAATATGAAACATGCAACTTACATCACCAGAGCAAAAAACAATTAACTATAATTAATTAGTAATGCAAATTAATAATAATTATGTAAAATTAGAAGTAAACATAATTTTATACTTAATATGAAAAAAATAAAATAAAAATAGAAACAAAAAGTTGTTCAATAAGAGCTACCAGGTATTATCCAGTTATGCTTGTCAAGTGGTAGCACTGTTTGATAGTTGTGTTCCACATATATCATCTTTTAGTTATGCAGTAATACGCAAAAGAATAAACACATCCCTACCCGAGTCAGACATTGTATTTTATATTCGTATTGTATTTTTCATACCGTATAAGATTTCAATTCCATATTCATACAAACAAGCTTCAAGCTTAAAACACATATTACAAAATCACACTTCAGAACTTTGTAATTTTTTTCAGTCCACATAATTTGATAACAGATAATGCCTAATTGCTGGGAGTTAGGCATCGCATTGTGAATGTTATGTTCACCACTGTTTTTTACATAAATTTAAGAAAACATGATCTGTAAAAGATGTACAGCTTCCTGAGTGTCTTAAAGGGAAAAATATTGTACTGGTTAATAAAAGTGTTGCTGAAGATCCAAGAATGTTAATTCAAAGCTGTTAGCAGAAATTAGGCACTACCGAGACCACTAAATGATAAATTTAAAAAAAATATTTGGCTTTACAATCATACAAGGATCAACTGACACAGTAATTAAGCCCAGGAGACTAAAGATATCATTTGCTAGTTGACTGAATTCTTGAAAACAAAACAGCTTTCTACAAGAAAATTATTTTTGGTGATGAGCCCATTTTATTAATGAGGATAACTAGCAAAATTGTCGCATTTTGGGCAATGCATATCCAGCAAAAATAATGGGCTGAAAGCATTATCAAGTTCTATTTTTTTTTTGAAAATGAAAATGGCTTTCAGAATAGATTAGCATTAATAAATCAATGAAATTACGACTACTGAGAACAAAGTTCAGATGCATAATTTTCCTTCAAACAGTCATATCAACTGACCTCCAAGATCATACAATTTAACACCACTGTTTCCATTTCCTTTGGAATTGTGTGAAAAGTTAAACTCAAAGATGAGTTAACATCTAATTACATAACACTGAACCACAATTGTGCTGAGATGTTACTGAAAATTTTGATAAAAGGGAGGCCATTTTATGTATCAATCATACTACAGAGTGATTTTTTAGTCCTGTTACCCAATTTTAAATGTAATTTAAGAAAGGGAAATTTAGGTGGAATAAAAAAATATATTTGTTACTTACAAAAGAGATTTAATAAAAAGCTATTACTTACATAATTGTTAAAGAATATGCTCAAAATGCCCACCCCTTGCGGTTATACACGCACAGACTCTTTTCAGCATATTAGCAGAAACCTTTTTAAGAGTTGCATTGGAAATATTTGTGATTAAGTCTGTAATATTGACTTTAAGTTCATCAATAGTGTGAGGATTGTTTTTGAAGGCCTCGGACTTAATATAGCCCCACAAAACGTAGTCAGGAGATGTGAGGTCTCCTGACCTCACTATTGGCCTCCTATTGGAGGCCATAAGTCCTTGCTTATTATTTGATCATCAAAGAACTCTTGCAGAAAATCCATGGTTTCTTGAGACGTGTGGCATGTAGGACGCCGTCCTGCTGAAACCGGCAATACCGTTCTTGAGGTTCCAGGAGGGACATAAATTGTCCCTCCTGGAACTTCAATACTAGTGATACCAATAGTTAACTTCAATACCAGTGAACCAATTTTTATTTTATTTGTACCGAATTACTTGTTATTCAAAGGGCTTTCCAATGAGGTGTCACAAGCTACATAGTCTCATTTTAAAAAAATTTTCACAGTTTTAATCCACAGATTATGATTACTTCAAATGGTTTAAGTTATATCACGTAATTTTATAGTTATTTTTGTTGAACTGAAATTTAAAAAAAGTACAACCCCAAATGGTTTTTCACACCTACCGAGCGAAGGGGTAGGCGAATTTTAATTTTCTTTTCACCAAAATTCATTATTTTTTTCGGGTTGTCAATTAATGTAGTTAAATGTTATCAATGCCATTTAAGATTTTTGAGTTGAGGTAGGTGTAGCAAAGGGCTGGGTTCCAACCCTACAAAAATAATTTTAAAAAAGTTTCCCCAAGAATGATATACATGCCTACAAACAAAAATACAATGGGACTAATAGCTGTTTAATAAATGCGTTAACTTTTCAAATGAACATCTGGTATATGTGCTTGTCAAAAACCTTAGATCTAAAATAGTTATCATAGCAACATTTCAAACAAAACAAACATTGTCACAAGCTAAATTAATCCATGAAAACTTAAATATGTTGTGAATGTAATTTATAGTTAAGTAAATAAGGTAACTAACCTAATAATAGTAAAATTTCTAAAATAAGCAATTACTTAACTGATTACTCATAACAAGTGAAATTCAAAGAATAACAAAAAATGTTGAAATATATTCTTATTAAATGAAGCTGAACAGTATTATAATTAAGTATATAAAATAATACAATATTATAAAATATTTTCAGATTTATATTATACTAGAAATCACTTCCATGCACAGTAGTTTTGTTTGCAAAGTGGACATCCTGATCCTGACATTTTACCATCTAAACAACTTCAGATCAGATTTAGTCTGTAGGCAATATACCCTCCACTCTATGAAAATCTGTTGAGATCCACAGTAAAATATGAGCAAGGCATCAGTGCCAATGAGACCAGCAAAACAATGTAGGTATCAAAACACACCCTTGATGCATTTCAATGTAATTTTTAAAAAAACAAAAGTATTTTAATAAAATAAATAAAAATTCAACTGATTTACCCATTGACTTGATCTTCATTGTGCCTGACGGGAAGTTGACTATATTCAAATGCATTACAAAATTCTTCTAGCAATTGTTCGAGAGTTAGTCACGAGTTTAAATGTGATCTGAAATGTAGCATTGTTAAATGTGATAAATAATAATATGATGCAATACGACCCATTGATGTAGCAGTCACTCCTCTTCCATCCTAAAAAAAATAACACTATAAAAACAAAAATGACAATATTGATAACTACATAAAGATGTTGATCTAACTGAATATTTAATTCGTTTTAATAATGCTATTATAATTATTGTTATTATTATTACTACTTTATGTGTCTTGGTAATGTCTCTTTTTAAGTTTTATTCATTTTTTCCTCGGATTACTAAAAAGAAAAAACTTTACATACATTATAAAGTTTCTTTTTTCATAATTTTATTTATGTGTAACATTATATACACTTTAAATTTTGCTCTTAAGAAATTTCTTCTCAGAAAAAAATTATGAAAAACTCTAAAATTATAATTTATTAATGAAATTTATAAAACATTATTAATAAACTGCAACAAAATAAATTCAGAAACTGAGGTATCCTGAACTTTTCTTCTACAGAATTTGGTCTGAAATGTCATTTAACTTCACTCTAAAAAAGAACTATGGTCTGACTATAAGTTGAGAGAATCTACATAAAATTGCATCCATCTAAGATCTTTTAATGTATAATAGCCAAGCATTCCTGACAAACAATTTTTAAATAAAAAATCCTATTAATTATAAAATTTTAGTTTATGTTCTAATATTAAATATAAGATCTCGAAAACCTACTTATGTGGAGCTATAGTTACATCCAACCATGAGAAACCCCAACCAAACAGGATATCAATTTTTATTTATTTATTTATTTGCCACATTTTATAATACTACATGTACAATAATTAACAATATATTATAATAAGAAAGAAAATAATATTAAAAATAATCTCTTTGACAATATGGGCATTGCCAGTAAAGCAGACCTTGAGTGCCAGCAACAAGTGTAGTTCAAGTAACAAAAAGAGAAAAACAAGTATCTACTTTAAAAAAGAGGGAAAAATGTTTAATATTGCATATTCAATTACTGTTTACATGAAGTACAATGAAAAGAGGTGATTTATGCATTTAATAAAGTAAATCATGTAAATGGATGATATTATAAACTTAAATATTATATCAATAATATAAATAAATAATAATAATATAAATATTATATTATATCAAGTGCATAACAAATTGTTCTGGGATAAGATTTATTATATTGTTTTAAATTAAGAAAATCGTCTTCTGCACAAAATTAAATCAGTGTGAGGAACATCATAGTTACATTAAGTTCATAAATTATAAGCGGTGTTATAATGAGTATTAAAAATGAAAAATGTGTGTACTTTCATTTATATAGATTACCAAATCTTTTAAATAAATTTGTTTGATTGTAATAACATTGTACTCATTAAAATGTTTGTTGCTGGGATAACATCTTGGTTTTCCAAGTGCTGCTTTAAATATATTGTTTTGTATTAAAATATTTTATTAAAGTGTATGTTAAAAACACCACCCCATGCTCTTATCTCTCATTGGAGTATAGATTGTGCATATTCAGAATAAATTTTTTAAATTATATTTTTATATTTCATCCACTGATTTTATAAAATTTAAAAATTAGATATTTTAAGTTTTGACATAGTTTTGACAAACAAAATGCTTATTTTTATTATTTCATTATTCTTAAAATTTTATAAATATTTTCAATAATGATTTTAGATATTCTTAAAAAAACATTAGCTAATGAGCATTAAAATTAAATTTTTATAAATAAAAACTATATTTAGATGGTATTTTTTTTATTTATTGAATTACATGCAATAAAATTAGCCTCTTCATAATGGTTCTCTCATTTTAAATATCATAAAAATAGTCTATGTATGTATCTTAGTACAGTTTTTGTTAGCTAATCTTCTTTAAAAACAAAATATTGACTTTCGGAGGTAATTATATTGTTAAGTGTTGAAAAAAGTATTTTTCTCTATGTGGCATACATTGGCACAGATGGCTATTCTTATGTCAATGTCTACGAATTGACAGTGACATTAATTTACCTATAATCTATCTGTGTGATTTCTTATAATTCTAGTACATTAATTAATATATTAATTTAAATATTTCCTGTCTGTAAAATAATGTAAATACAAGAGGGGCTAATCAGAAAGTAACTTCATATTCGTTACTTAAAAACCAATTTATTACACACAGTACATCTTATAGCTACTTTTCTACATAATTGCCATCCAAATTAAGACACTTGTCATATCTGTAAACAAGTTTTTGTATACCCTTGTCACAAAACTCTGCCATCTGTGAATTAAGCCAAGTATTAACATCATTTCTCAACTCTTGTCATTTTCAAAACGCTGCTTCCAGTAACCATTTCTTCATTTTCAGATAAAAGTGATAATCACTGGAAGCCAAATCAGGGCTGTATGGAGGATGGAGGATGGACTCCCATTTGAAACTGTTGATTTGGCATTGAATGCGTACTGCAGTATGCACTAATGAAGGAAAACGATGCTGAAACTCAGAATGCCACTTTGTTTTGTTTAGCCCTTCTCAATTTCTTCAATGTCTCGCAGTAAGTTTCAGTATTAATTGCCATGCCTCTTTTCATAAAATCAACCAAGATCACACCTTTATGGCTCCAAAAAACTAATGCAATTAGCCTTTTTGAAGTATGTGTTTCACGGGCCTTTATGGGTCTTCAAGGAGAACTGGTATACCCCCACTGCACTGATTAAACTTTTGTTTCCATGTTAAAAATTTAACTCATATCTCATCGCCTGTTACGATGAGGTAAAATAGCGATTTGAAAATGACAGGAGAGTTGATAAACGGATAAAAATAAATAAAATAATAAATAAACCGATAAAAATAAATGAAATAATGGATAACTGAAATGAAATGATAATTAAAATAATGGTTTATTGCTACAATTTTACAACAAAATGGATTCAGTTTCTTGCTTCAGCTGTGATACTAAATATGAGATTTCCATATAATATATAGCAATATAATATAAGGTTTCCATAAATAAGAACTAATAATTATCTGTATCATATTTTAAGGAACATAAACAATTCTAATTAGATCTCAACTAGTGCTTTTCCTACATTTCTTTTTATTTAGGTAGTACGTAAGTATTTCGTACTACCTCTCTCTTAATGATACAGAATTTTAATATAAATCTGTTATTTTTCATATTAAATTTTCTAAAAAAATCTTTATCTAGAAAACCTGAATAATGGTAATTAAATCCTAAATATGCATTATATTAGGATAAGTTAATTGAATAGTTTGAAATAAGAATTTTAAAACAATTGGATATCAGACAATTTTTTTGTAATTCTCAAACAAAACCATCCAACTAAATAAGACTTCATACAACAAATCAGTAAAAAAATGCAATTAGTTGTCATAGTTAAAAAATTTTATTATAATAATTTAAATTTCATGTCAAATACAAACATTTACATTCTGCTGTACGAATGTTGCTACAAATAAGCAAACATTTATTAAAATGGTTGCTATAAGAGGAGGATTATGATTTGTGACTGCTCAATTTTAATTTTAATCCTTTAGTATATAAAAGGGTTTGACAAAAAAGTGGTATATAATTAAGGTACCAAAAATTCTGAACTGCTAGAACAAAGAAAACTGGGAGAAATGTTAGTACTTACTACAAATCTTTTAAGTACAAAAAAGTAAATAAAAATGTATATTTAATAAATATTTAAATATATATTTTATGTATAAAAATAAAAAAATATATATTTTGCAGAGTAACAACTTATGATATGTTGATTAATCCAACTTCCCTGAAAATATTAGAAATAAAAATTATAAACATTATTTAATAATATAGCATCTTTTTAAAAAAAGGAATAAGTTTCAACTCACCTCTTCAAAATAAATACAATGAGCATCAGAAAGTGTGTTTAATGATTTTTCAATAAGAGATGATAAAAACATATTAATATCTTTTGGTTCAAGTGTTTCTAAACCATAATAAGATTGATTTTGTAATAATCTACGAAAGAAGTAAGTCCATGTCAGATAATCTAATGCTTCTTGACGAGTCTTAATAGATCCAGCAACAATTTCAGCATTTAAATGATCAGGTAAAACAGAAAGTAAGCTAGATTCAACAGGAAATGGCTCGTATAAAAACTTTTTATAAAAGTTCTTTTTCACATCATGAACCTGCAAAAATTGTAAAACACAGCTATTACTACAGTTTTAAAATCAGTGTGTTTTTAATAACTTATTTACTTCTTACACTTTATCAAATAACAAATGTAAACAGCCAATTTCAGGGCTAACATCAATCTATTAATAATAACAGATACTACTAACTATTACACAAAATAATAATCAAAGATAAATATAAATAAATAAATCCAATCATAGATATACTTATTTTTAGATATTAATAATAACTAAACATGAATATTTTACATAATTTGCATATACTTAAAAAATAAATATTAAAAAAAAATTGAAGGTTACATAAGGAATCTAAATCTCTTAAGTCCTTTTCACTTAATAATATGGTAATTTGATTAATTATTGATGGTAATTATTAAAGTAATTTATATTATTCCTACCAATAATAAATTTTTTTATATATATTTTATAATGGTATATAATACCTATCATAACAATTAACTTCCAGGATCACGTATATATTAAAAAGAAGTTAATCATAACACATTGAAAAAATGTGAATATAAATAATACGATTAAATTAGTGAATTTAAATCTTCATCAAATGTAATACTAATTGTAACTGCAGACAACAAAATGGTGATCAAAAATTCCTTTCTCAAATCAAAAAACTAAAGTGGTTTGCTGCTGAAATGGAACATTCGTGATAAATAAACAAGTTATAAGTATTAGTTATGCAATACCAAAATATGTTTGGTTTATTTATTTAAAAAAAAGAAGATACAATAAATATGTACACAAATGCAACACTTTGAATGTTAACATTAATATTGTGAAAAATACATAACAGAAAGTTTGTAGAATTTCTTTTCTTTAAGACAATGAATATCAAAATCTAAATTTACACTCCTGCTTTTTCAGAATATGAGCACAAAGTATGAATAATAATAACAAGTCCATTTATGAGGCAGGCTAACATCACGAAAATTACAAATTCCAGGGATAAATTGGTCTAAGATTAGGCCTAGGCCTACTTGTTACAATACTATATTATAATTTGAATAGAATATCTTTCTTAAATGAATAAATAATTACATACTGGAAAAAATTATTAAAAAAAAGCATCAAAAGTATAATTTTTACATAACAAGGAAGACTATAGAATTGTTGGCATTAGAGAGTTAAATAAATTAATTTTCAGTCCAGATCATTAAAAGCTACTTAAATTTTAAAATTTCTTCATTTAAAACTTTAGAGTGATTGGCTTATTGCAAGATTATATGAAAATTGTTCAAACATATTATGTGAATATATTTTATAAATAATAATATATATATATATATATATATATATATATATATATATATATATATATATATATATACATTCTTTTATTATTTTTTTTTCCAGGTCGATGGTTGAGAAATATTTTGGTGAAGGGTTGATAAAAGTTCTAGTTTGTACTTCAACATTAGCATGGGGTGTTAACCTTCCTGCTCACGCTGTTATAATTCGGGTCAGTTTTTTTAAAACTAAAATACAATTCATTATTATGAAATAATGTTGATTAATGTAAAATAATGTAATTAGTTGTGGTAACTTATTGCACAATTTTAAATATTAAATTCTTCAATGTTCTAAGGGCTTCTCCAAATCTGTGGGTTGATCCATATTCAGATATTCAGGATCTTAATTTACTGATAAGTTGGGTTGAAAATGAATATTGGCATATTTGTTGCATAAAAGGCTGGGTTCCTTACTTCTTGAATATAAAAAAAAACAAAAAAAACTAAGAAATTAGCAGTATAAGTTGCTTTCTATGAGAATTAAGGTACCATTTGTAGGCCGAATATGCATCATTTCAGTGGGCTTTGTCACATTGATACACATTAGTATATTCAATTTAGTGAAAAAGTAAAAAGTAAACCATTTTACCTAAAACACTATACTCCTTGTAACAAGTAAATCGGTAATTAATTTGATGATAGACTAAAAAGAAGAGGGATCTTATAAAAAAAGATAGATACAAATGTGCAAATGTTTTGTACAAATTTACACAATTATTTAATTTTTATACTTAAAAAAAATTGATATAGAAAAATTGGAACTGCAAAAGTGATAATAATATCAATAATTATACTAATAATATGATAGTAATAGTTTATTTGTAAAAGGAACTGAGTATGCAGTATGTTTAACTTATATCATTTTATGTACTTACTATATTGTAACTTATTTATTCATTCTAATAATCTCCATTTAAAGCCTTTTACTGTTTAACAATCAACTTAAATTCATAAATCCTCTTTCATTCTTCCCTTTTTGTCCATTATTATAAATCAACAATAAAATAAATATAACAGTACTAAACGGAGAACAAACAATTACACTGATTTAATGCCTCACTAATATACATATACACAAGTCAAGCTGCCTTTTATGTTTCACAACAAAAACTGTGTAGTTTCTTTTGGGTTTTCTTATTAACAAAAGGCTCAAGTATATCTTGATTATAGCGTAGAATAAACTGAACTTACCAGCAAAAATGTGTCTTCAAGCTCTTGCATATTACAGATACAGCAGTTTTTGTCACCCTCAAAATTATATAACTGCCTTTTCAAATAAATTTGAGGTCTACAAGCTTTTGGCATCCTATGTTAACCAACAGATTTTTTTTTTGAGACTGGACACCCTTAATTTTATGTACTTTTCCCAACTCCAAGAACATTCCATAACTGATAATCAGGGTTTTAATTTGAATTCACAAAAATCCCTTTCGGCACGCCAGAAGGCGGAGGTAGATTTCTGGTGATAAAAAAGATTTCCACCTTAAATTTAAGAAAAACTTCAAATTTACTCAATACGACAATGGTTGCATTTGAAAAACTTTTCACTTGTTTAGCATATGACAAGCCCCATCTTCTTACAATTACAGCAACATTTTGATCATCCATTGTTGTAAGGGTTGGTCATATCAAAAATTGTTACCGATTCAATACTGTGCCTATTAAGGGAGGTATGATTTTGTTTGTCTTCAACTACCATTTTTTCCACTTCCTGGGCCAAAGGTTGGTGATACCAAAAAACTTCACTTACATAAGTTTTAGGCCCGTATCTAAAGAATAGTAGGAATTTTAAACAAATTCGATATTTTACTTTTTAAGAAAGTTATAGCAATATTTTGTTTTTTCGAAAAAGCCCCTCCCCCCATTTCCATCGCCATGGTTTGATTTTGACCATTAACAAACTTGACAGAGATTTTGGGATGAGTTATTTTTAAGAAACAGTTTGAAAGTGATTGGCACAAAATTACGGCAGTTATCGTGTCCACAAGAAA
Organism: Lycorma delicatula; assembly: GCF_047948215.1. NCBI lineage: Eukaryota > Metazoa > Arthropoda > Insecta > Hemiptera > Fulgoridae > Lycorma > Lycorma delicatula. The sequence continues at coordinate 112,694,512 of NC_134462.1, forward strand.
GTGAAATATATATATAAACTTTTGAACTGACGGTGGTTTTGGGGTCAGGGGGATGTGAAACGCAAAGATATGTCAAAATTTTCCAGAAGTCAAATCATGGTACCCTTTACAATAGGTAGCTTTCTTATGAAATCTACCTAATACTATTGACATCACCTACAGACTGAGTAAAATAGGCTTCTTAATCTTAATATTTCTTTTCTGAGATTTAAAATATTCTATTCATATAATGTGTTCAGCCAACCACCTTCTTTCATGTTTCTTTCAGATATGTTAACTAGTTTAAAACCACACTGCCTTTCCAATCTTCATTCAATACTATCAACATTTTCAAATAAATATTTGGCAGTCAATTATCAGCTATTTGTTTTCACCTTCAATAACTATTTCTGCACTCTGTGATTCACTTGAACTTTGATCTATGAGATTCCCATCTTTGCTCTAACAAAATTTTTGGGTGTGGTGCGGCCAAAGTGAACAATCTTAAAAAACCAACATGAATGCATTCAGTTTTCTTATACTAATGAGATGCCCAAATTTCCATATTATGCAGTATTCTGCTCTTCACTATTGATCTAAACTGCACCCATTTCATATCTTATTTATATTGTGGAGTATTACATTATTACTTGCAACGGCAGCTTTGCAATTGATCTCCTTGTGTTCATTGATTCATAATTATTACATTATCACTTACTAATCTAATTTTTACTTTAAAGCAGCAATTAAAAAAAAATATATCAAATATATCTCCATTTAATAATTAAGTACCCTATTTATTGAATTTAAAAAGTAATGCAATATATATTGTAACAGCCTATATTCAGAAATAAATGTAAGTGTGGAACTAGAGAGTGAGTGGTTTAGAAAATAAATGAAAAAATAAAAAATGTATATATATTTTTTGTGAAAAGATAATTGAGGTATAATAGATAATATATTGATAAAAAATAATATATAGATAATAGATAATTGAGATAATTTGTATTTTGTTTATTATGTAACAGGGAACAGAGTTGTATGATTCAAAACATGGATCATTTGTTGATTTGGGTATATTGGATGTGTTGCAAATATTTGGTCGTGCTGGCAGACCTCAATTTGATACGTCAGGTCATGGTATTATTATAACATCTCATGATAAATTATCACATTATTTATCGTTGTTGACAAATCAGTTTCCTATTGAAAGTAATTTCACTGCCTGTCTTGCAGATAATTTAAATGCTGAGGTATTTATTGTTTATTTATAATTTTTTTCTGTCTTTATTATTAGTTATTGGTAAATAAAACATCTATTCAGGCGATAAAAATTTACTAAACCAACTAAATTATTGGTTTAGCTGGTAAAGTTATTTTCATTACAGTTTCATTAATAATAGTGGTTTAAAATTGATGGCACTAATAAATAAATAGTAAGATAGGAAAATTTATTTATAAAACTAAGTACATGTTTAAAAATTAAGGAAATTAAACAAAAGACATAAAATAAATCCTACTATTACACAATTTTGAAAAGAAGATATGAAGTATCACATCATTACAAATTAATCAAACTCTTAATTTAAGAAATTAACATATCCATCGTGGTAAATCCAACTGTTCATGTCAAAGCATATATGACAGGGTACCCAAAAATAACTATCATCATTAAAAAAAAAGTTCAATAATTTTAATTTTCTGAAAATTTAATCTCTTTCAAAGTGTTATCATGTAACTCAATTGCCCTTAACCTAATAGTTTTCCAAATACTGGGAACTCTTTTTTTTAAATACTTGACCAAAGGTTATAATAATTTATCTCTGACTTCTTCCATGGCACAAAAATGCTTTCCTTTGGACTCTTTCTTCATATACAGGAAAGGAAAAAATCAAATGAAGTACGATCTTGTGAGAAGGGAGGGTGAGGATCAATGGTCATCTTATTTTGTAACAAAAACTGTTTGGAGTATAGAGCAGTATGGATAGAGCTGTTATCATGGTGTAGATACCAATAATTACTTTCCCATATCACCAGGCATTTTTGTCTCAAAAAATCTTATCAACATGTCCACGTAGAAATGCTGATTCACTGTCCAGCATGAGCAAATTCTATGTGAACAATCCTGTTCAACAAAACAAAATTGTCTTCACATTTGATCAAACTAGCCATGCTTTTGTGTTATTGGTGAACTCTATGATTTCCACTTGCTTGATTGTTGTTTTGTTTCCAGATCATAACTGTAGCACCTGCTTTCATCACCTGCCACAACTTTAGAAAGAAAGTATGAGCCATTTTGAAGTTCATCCTTCAAATCATAACACACATTAACAAAACTGATTTTTTATGAGCAGCTGAGACACAAATATTACAACGTGTTCCAAATTCAAATCGCCTATTAAAATTTATTGGCAAGAACTCATAAACATACTCGTACAACTCAATTCAGAAATCTCTGTTTATCAGTCTGACAACAATCTTCATAATTCTATTACAAACTTTTTCAAGATTTTTGTCATTTCTAATTGTGAAAAGCTAGCCAGGTCTTGGTTGGTCTTCAAGTGGTTGTGTTTGAAACACAAAAACCACTTGCAGACTATTGTTTTACTTAAAGCTTCCTCTTTAAAAGTATTTTTAAATACTAGTAAAATGTTTCAGCAGCTGCTTTCCCAAAGAGGAAACAAAACTTAACATGGACTCTATGTTTTTCTAATAAGTATCAAGAAAAACCACCACGAAATGCCTTATAAAAAATACAGAACAAAGCCATTTGAAAGAACATCGCAGAACATTGTAAGCTTGCTACAGCTAGAGGTGGAATTCACAACTATGTTTAGATTACATGCAAAGTACAAATTCTAGTTATTTTTGTGTCCCCCTCATATACTCCTGCACCAAATAATCACATCAAAATAGCTAATTAACTATTCTTCTATTCTTACAGATCACCTTACTCTACCAGTAAAGTAACTACTGCCTTAATCGTAAAATAGATAACACAGTAAAACTTCTTTTAAGGATTAATATTTCACACAATTGATTTCCTTAATTCTTGACAACATTCACATAAGTTTTGTCCAACTGACTTATATCAGACTTCCTTGCTTATACAATGATTTTTACACCCCTGATAAAGTTAAAATATTTAAAATTTCCTTGAATCCTTTTATTTGTTTATTTAGGAATTGTTGTCTAAGTATAACAAATTCCAAAAAGGTTGTTCTAACACCTGGGCAATTGTAGTAACAATGAAGTGAGAGGATAATGACCCCACCATCAAGTAACTGACACAATCTTTTCAATTTTACTCGTGTGAAAATTAATGTTACCATTATACAATTTGCTCATAACAACTGCACACTATTTTTGTTTACACTGATTTATTCAATTATTCAGGTAGAGTAACCTATCCTACAGAAGACGTTTACTTTTATGAAATGCATACTTTTCCCTTCCATACAACATGCCTGTTCACAAAAAAATGTGAGAAGCCATTATTATAACACTAACTGGTATACCAACTGACAACAACTGTGAAAGCACACAATAGTGAAAGAAACTTAGAAATTAGTTACATTTACTGTCCACAAGATAGATTAGAACATCCATAAAAGAAAAGGTACTTAATACATACAGATCTGAATGCAAATAAAAATGAAAGCTCAAATTGTTAAAAAATTGAGTATACTCTAAAAACAACTTTGTCAAAGGTAGGCAATATTAAAAAAATTTGGGTAGTCATCATTAATATATGTACAATTTTAATCACATATAAACAAGCCAGACAATGAGTAAACTAACTTAACTAGTTTGGACAAGCCAGATCTTCAGTAGTCATTTTTGTCCAATGTTCAAATGCTATGGAACACTAAGGAATCAAATGCTAAAAATTGCTTTCTGGCTCAATGGTCACAATTTTATGGTATCAAATACCTGGCTAAAAATTTAAGGAAATGCACGGCATAGTTTCACAATGTCCACATGGTAAAAGCACAACTGTATTGATATTACTGTTGAGTTCAAGGTTAATTGATTATTTTTCACATTTACTTAATTTTTTTATTTATTAAGCTATTAAACTGTATTGTTTTTACTTTAACTTCTAAACTAAAATTCTGTTTTACTATTAAGATTAGATATTTTATTCTATAAAAGGTTAACTTTTTCCAACTGTATACTCTATACCATTAAATAGTTAATGGTCAATTGTAAAAAAATAAAATCACAACCTTCTAAATACTAGCAGGTGTTACAGTAAAAACTTAATTACAGTAATCATGATAATTCTAATACAGTTACATAACATGTGTTCAAAGATTGTAAGATCATGGCACTTACTTTTAATTAAATTTTAACACCTATATAAACAATACACTTTTGTTATTTGCATTTAACCTGCGATACTTTTCCAGGACTAGCCTGACAACAAGCACGACCAACTGCCATGCTGTAAAGTTGATCAACAGCATAATATAATGAAATAAATTATCAAAATAAAAAATTTAATTGTATAAAAATCAAACAATTTTGTCACCTGTCACTACGTAATAATCCGGCATGATGAACTGAAAATCCAGCCTGAAACAATTCTGCAAGCTGTTTAGACCGAGCTCGTTGAAATGTTTTTCTTGCATTACCAGCAGAAGGTCCATCTTCTGGCTCAAACAACCTTAGCTGACCTTTTTGTGATGCCATTTCTTTTAAAATCATTGCCGTAAGAATGGTGGCATTACGTGCATGAACAAAAACCATAACCTACAATAAAAAATTATTAAAAAGATAAGTTAAAAAATTTTAAAATACATTAAAAAAGAATAACAAAAAGAAATTCTAACTCAAAATGTGAACAAACTCATTACCATGTTCTCTCAAGTTATCACTTACTATTCATCTCCCTTTAATAGTTTTTTAACCAGTTATCTACAAGTGACAGAAGATGTAGTATTAAATGAAGATCATTTTGGTTACAGAAACAGGACTGGCACTAGGGAGGCTATTATAGCTCCTTTGTGAAAATAAATATTTAGACCAATATTTCTTTACACTTCAACGTGTATAAAAAGAAGCATTAGTAATAGAGTAGGAGATGAAGAAACGCAAGCTCTGATTAAGAAAAGAGTAATGATAGGATTTAGCTTGCTCCCACTGCTACGCAAGTTGTATGCTGAAGCTGATAAACTATCAAAGGAAAAAAAGATTCACTGATGATAATGTTCTTTGAGTAGAAATCAAAAAAGAGTTAGAAAAGGTACTAAGGGGCAAGATATGATTCAAGAAAGGAAAATAATCAAAAATTAAAATACGGGAATATACCAGAGCCGGCCTCCATGGCACAAGTGATAGCATCTCGGCCTTTCATTCGGAGGTCCCAGGTTCAAACCTGGTCAGGCATGGCATTTTCACACACAACTTATCATTCATCTCATCCCCTTAAACAATAGCTAACGGTGGTCCTGAGGGTTAAAAAAAAAAGAATAATACCATTTGTGAGGCAATTTTTTAATTTAGGTAGTAAAATTGCACGCATTGAACAAAGTAATGGGAGATATACAAAAGCAAACTGGCACAAGTAAGGAAATTTTCATGCAAAAAAAATAAATCTTAATACTTGAAATACAGGTCGATGAATTAAAAAGAAATTCTTAAAAATATTTGTGTGAAGATATAGTGTTTCTGGAAACGACTAACTTGAATGGCTGCAACAGACTAAGCAACTAATACGAACTAATAAATTTGATTTTCGCCGTTAAAATTTGTTCATTTTTTAAAATATTTTTTTGTTAAGAATAATATTCTTGAAGATAGATAAGTAACATATTTCAATCGATTTGTTAGTGTTTAACATGATTAGCTAATTTATAATTCAACAGAAACCCGGTTGAAATCTATTTAAATAAGCAGTTACTTTCAGTTTGGTCTGAATGTTTGTGCTAGTAGCTGGCATAACTGCTATACACTTAGGCCAATTACATGGTAGTGCGGCAGTACAATCTAAAGATCAAACAAAATTATTTCAACTATTTAGTAAGTATTGAATTATTGACAAACATTTCTGCCATTAAATCTACTGATATTTGCTCTGACTTATCCCATTAAAATCTACACTCATGTTGCATAAATCAGGATTTGGCCTTTACACAATCCATGGTATAGTAATGGAGAATATAAGATTAAAAGTGCATGAGCTTGCTAAGCAATAGGTGTTTCAAATGGCTAAGTGCATCATATTTCATACAAATTTCTATACTAGTGAAAACTGCCTAAAGATGAGCCACAATTGATCACAAATTAACAAAATATGTGAACAATTAAATATTTCTAAGCATGGTTTGGGATTGTTTCAATTGAGAAGAATATTTTTGCAGTTTCATTTGAGAAACAGATCTGTAACAAAGTACAGTCAAAACATTCAGATTTACATAAAATATTTTACATAAAAGTAAAATACTTTTTATTTTTAATGTAAAAAGTTGTAGAACTTGTTCCAAAGGTGAAAACCATTCCATTAGCAGTAAAGTCTTTTAATATGGTCATGGCATTATCTTCATTGACTTTTTGGAGAAAGATAAAATGATAACCGGGCAAAATTATTCATCCTTACTGAGTTGTCTGAGTGAGGAAATAAAGAAAAAAGACTTCCACATTTGATGAAAAAATGTTTTTTTTTTTCAACCAGGGCAATGCACCACCTCACTCATCTACAGTAGCAAAACTGTTTAAATTATGTTACAAAATTCTTCTTCATTTCACCTATTTGCCGTGCATTATTATCAAACTATTATCTATTTGCAAATGTGAAGATATGCTTGCTGGAAAGTGAGTGATAAAGAAATGGTTTGCATGAAATGATGAAGTTATTGCCTAAGCCTGCACCTATTTTGAAGATTTACATAAATCACATCAGAAGGATAGTGTCTCAAGAAAACTGAGAATCATTGGACTAAATGTATAGATTTGAAAGAATACATATGTTGAGAGAAACAAAAAGATTTTCCTGAGAAATTTTATTTTCTTTACTTCAGAGTAGACTTACCAAATACTCTGGGAAGTCAGCTTGGCTGTGTACAACCTTTGTAACTATAATTAATTGTATAATCCCCCCACTAATTCCTGATAATCATTATCATCAGAAGCTACAGTATAACAATTGTTATCGCTTTCTTCTCTGATCATGCTTGTAAATAAAGGATTGGAAAAATTCTTCTTCTGTGCTTAAACATAAACAAGCATCATCATAAGGGTCATTCAATAATTAAACAGACAAATAGCTATATAGCAAAAATAGTTTATTAAATAAATACAATTTTTTGTCTACATTTCCACATAATCCCCACCAACTTCTCTATATTTGTCCCATCTTTTTATGAGTCTTCTTATCCCCTCAGCAAAGAATTCTTCACCTTGATCTCAGAGCTAGTTTTGTACTTTTTTCTTTACCGCTTTGTTATCATTGAACTTGATGCCGCACAAAGCTTCACACATACAATTCCAAAGGGGGCAAATTCAGGGCTATAAGAAGGATCAGGTAGGAGCTCCCAACCCACTTTGCCAATAGTTTCCAGCATCAGTTGTGCCATATAAGATTGAGCATTGCCTTGGAAGAACAAGCATGCCTTTCCTTTGCCGTCCTAAACAATTTATCTTCAACGCGGGCTTGACTTTGTTCTCTATCATGAATGAGTAGTATAGGCTGTTGACAGTGCGCTGCCCCTCCAAATAATCACAGAAAATCAGACCATCGGCAATCCAAAAGATAGTTAACATGACCTTACCAGCCGATGATGGTTGTGTTTTGAATTTTTTACGGGCAGGCGATTCAGGGTGTTTCCCTTGCATGCTTTGACGCTTGGACTCCGGCCCAAAATGATGTATCCAAGTTTCATCACATATTAAAATCTGTCCAAAAATGCACCACCTTCATTACTGAAACAATTTTTGAGTTTGTTGCAAATGTGAAATCTCTCAGCTTTGTGATGAATGGTAAGCTCTCTGGGAATCCAGTTTGCACAAGTCTTACAGTAGTTCAGTTTGTTCTGAATGATCGAATGAGTTATACCTACACTTACTCGACATTTATCAGCAATTTGTTCAACTGTAAGTCATCAGTCTTCTTGGATTACTGAATCAATATGAGAATCTAACGTTGAGGTCGACACTGTTACCGGACACCCGGAGTGGTGTTCATCGGTCACGCTTTTGCAGCTACTTTTAAACTTTTCCACCCATGCGTAAAAACTCGCACAGTTCATGCAACTACTGCCATATTGTTTGTTCATCCAAGAGAATATTTCTGATGGTTGTACACTTTCCAAAAGTAAAAATCAGATCACAGAATGGTGTTCTTCGAAAGTACTTTCTTCGAGCAGATATGCCATCTTAACTAAGACTTTAGAGGTTATGTTTATGTAAATATTAATCAAACAGCTCTTCACAAGATTGCCAACTAATACTTACATAGGTTTCAATCCCCTGCATTAAGTGTCTCCTTCACTAAAAATGTTTAATTATTGAATGCCCTTTGTACATATGAATGTCACAAATGATATTTCTGAATAACTTAAGAAAAAATCCTGAAAATTAAAAGCAAGGTGAGTTATGCATACATGGACAATTTAAATACAAATTTCAAGGTTTTGTATTGGAAAATTTGTTTTGTAACAATTCAAACATTTCATTCCACATTTGTATTTAAATTGTCCATGTATGCATAACTCACCTTGCTTTTAATTTTCAGGATTTTTTCTTATGAAAAAATGAAATGTTTGAATTGTTACAAAACAAATTTTCCAATACAAAACCTTGAATCATCCATAAGTCAATCAAATGAGGAATAAAAATTTGAAGAAATACATATGTAGAAATTGATCTTATTTTACATGTTTTAATTTAAGTTTAAATAATTATATTACCTGATGTCCTTTTTGTACCATAGACACTACTTTTTCATAACAAACATTATCCATATCCTGCATCTGTTGTAAAGGTTTCATAGCTTTGATACCAACAAACGTCTGTTGAAGTGGTACAGGACGAAATCGTGAATCAAAGTAGAATAGTCCAACATATGGGTTTACACCTAAAAATCTAGCAACATCTAAATAATTTGGGAGTGTTGCAGATAATCCAACAATACGTATCATACTCTGCGAGGATTCAACCTAAAAATAATACCTTCACATAAAATACTGTTTAAATTATTTCATAATCATAGAAAGTATGGATTAAAAATAAAGACATTTTTATGAGCTTCCTAAACTTTAAAACATATTTAGAAACTGAAAAATCTCTCTGATTTAGAAAAAAATGTAAGAACAAATTAGACTTCTATTTAAATAATTGTAGAAGTACAAATTCAATTTAAAATAACTTAAGTTATTTGAAATGGAATGAAATTTATCATAATAAATTTAATTTATTATGACCTGAATCCAGAAGTAAACAAACTAAACTTCCTGAAAAGATATAAGCAAGCATGTGAATGAGTACTAAACAGTTATGCCAATAACAAACTGTGCTCTATGGTAAAATAATGCAATAAATAATATATATTTACTCAGTACATTATTATATGTAGTTCATCACTCTAGTATTATAGTTAACTTTTCTTAAAATTTAATTTTTCTTTTAATTTAATTAAATTTTTTTTAACTTACCGATTTAGATTTTCTTTAAATTCAATTTTTTTTATTTGTGTAGATAATTAACACATGGGGGAATATTAAATAAAAATCTTATAGTATATGAAAAACATCATAGCTCATTAGGATTCAAATCAGGAAATTCTGAATAAAAGGGTGAGATGAGCCATTCCATTTTGGAGATCAGAGAATTTATTTTCTTCTTCCTTAAAAGGTCTTAACCTTTCTAAAAGAATAAACCTTTCTTAAAAGGTCAATTATTTTTATTTTTAGTTTCATATGTTTATAGGATAGTCATATTACTTTCAACAAACTGTATTAATTTACTGATATTGTCAAACATTTGTTTCATTTCATAACTGAGCATTAAATATTAACAACTCAATAATGAAAATATATTGACAGCGATGACATAGTAAATTTTCACAATTATACAGTTAGCCGACTGCATTTTCACAGTTAGTTTCTACAGATTCTATGAATCTATCAGAGCCACACTTACATGTTTATTGTCAGACATGTACTGATAAAGAAAACTTGTTTTCTTATTAGGTTAAAAGTTCAAACTTCTCTAATTAAGAATGTATAAATGAATATATTTCATACAATTGACATGTATTATTCAGAAACAGATGTGAAACATCGACAGGTATTATTCATGCATTAATTCTTTTATTCAGAAACTAGCTGAATTCAATGTTTTAAGATTATCATCTTTCTAAATTTAAAGAACTTCAACATGAGTAAAACAATTTTGTGTTACAAAATACAGAGCGTGTCACAAGTATAGAAATCCCTCAACAACTTTAAAACTGTTCCAGATAGAATAATGTAACTTTCAGGATAAGACATCAGTCAATTACTACTTTACCTTTTGATGAGAAACAGAATTTTTCTTGGGGCCAACTCACGATATTTTAAATGATAACATCCTTTGTGTAATACATCATTTTAAAGGTCTCTTTAAGAAAGAAAACTGTATAAAGAAAAGGTTGGTACCATGTCTATACCCTAAATAGCAGCAGGATAAAGTTTGGATTTAAAAAAAAAATTATATTGATAAATTATCGAGGAACTGTTATCACAAATAAATAAATTTATAGAGATTTGATTAAATGGATAAATAAATTTATTTTTAAAAAAGTTACTTATTAAGTACAAAGTTTGCTTATTTACTTATATTTCATTTTAATAAAAGTTCAAATTGTCCTTCTTCTGTTGCTTGACAGTGTGCCAGTCAGTTGTAAAAGGATGATAATGCATTATTCAATGTTTCCCTAGTGATATTTTGCGCTAATTCTCGAATTCTACTTCGTAAGTCATCAATATCTTGGGGCTTATTACGATAAACAACACTTTTTAAGTGGCCCCACAGAAAGTAATCTGTGATAAGTCAAGTGATCTTGCTGGCCATTCTATTTGACCCCTTCAACCAATCCATCTTCCACAAAAAAAAAATGCATTTAAAATTTCACGAACCTGAAAACCAAAAATAAGGTACCAGTACTATCTTGATGAAACCAAATATTTCAGAAGTTGAGGCCAACAACATTTTTAATGTTTAGAATGATATGGACAAGAAGCAAAGTCTCGTAATTCACTGCATTTAAATGTCCATCAATAAATATAGACCCTATCAATAATTCTCCAACAATATCTCATATACATTTACTTTATTTCTTTGTAAATAAACATTAACTTTATTTACTTTGACTGGATACTGTGATTGTGCCTCACGATACTAGTGTGTGCATTAATCAGTCCTGTATTAACAATTATGACAGTTTACATTGCCATTCAAAAAAAATGTGGCCCTATTGCTAAATTAGGATCTGCACAAATACTGTTCATCATAATTCCACAAAACTCAAGTGTTTGATCGTAAGTCATCTTCATTAAGTTCTTACACCAGACGAATTTTAAAGGGTTTGAAATTTCATTTTTTAATGTTCAAATCACTGAACTTTGGCTAATATGTTCTCCTGCTCCTGTTCATGTTGAGGAATGAGGATTCTCAATAAATTCTGGCATAATCTCTAATGATTTTTTATTATTTGTTGTAGATTTAGGCCTCCATGGTTTTCTGCTATTATTAATGCTCTCCACTTCTTCAAATCATTTGATGGTTTTTGACATTGTACCCTTTGAAATATGGTTATGATTATTAAATGTTGCATTGAACAACTCATAAACTCTTCATTATAAGACCTAACTATTACCAAAGCCTCTCATTCTTAAAAGTGCGACTCTCTACTCTTCACTACCTGACAAGTTAATAGTAATGTTACAGATAGTACAGAAAAAATTCAATAAAAAACAATTACAAAGAACGTAAAAAAACATGTAAATAACCTTTAATAAATGCAATAAAGGAAGTCAAAATCATTATCCAACCGATCACAATGAATTCTCATAAGAAACTAAGAGAATAATAATGAAACACTCTAAAAGAAATTATACAATGAAGTAAACTTCATTTTTGCAACAATGGTAAGAGACCATCAATGATCAGCTGATCAGCATGATTAGGTTACAGTACTTTTACTATCTGCCAAGAAGGGGCTGAAATTTTATTTCTTGTCAAAAGGTAAAGTAGTTGACTGATACATTATGCTGAAAGTTACAGTGTTCTTCTGGAACAGTTTTAAAGTTGTTGAGGGGTTTCCATAATTTTGACTCGCTCTGTATGGATTATAAGGGGTCTGAACTTTTTATAAGACATTAAAAGCATCCAGAAACCTAAAATATTTGTTTGTATCAATTGAAACCAACTATTTTGTTTAAGAAAATGGCAATTTACAGTAGTACTATATTTAACGAGAGAAAGAATCATGCAAATGGTATCTTGTAAATAACTTGTTAGAAGGAAATCTAGATTTAAACTCAAGCACAGACGCCTTTCTCTACCACTATTATCTTTCAGAAGAGAAATAATGTTTGCAAAACTCTGTTTGATGCTAACTGTTAAGGAAATTTTTCAGTTAAATATAAAGTTTGGGGAGCAATGCAAGTGAAATTTTGTTTCAAAATGGAAAAAAACTGTTTTTATAAAAATTTGCAGCAAAATATTTATGGAGGGAATTACATGCAACCACACAGTTTCACAAATTCTTAGACACAAACAGCATGTAGAAGCATTTCAAACATGAGGGCTATAATAATCACAGTTGTTTTTTTTTTATTATATTATAAGAGTGTCTTTAACAGTCTGTTCAATAAAACCAAAAGAATAATGAAAGCCATTTATTATTTACTGGTAATGAATTTGATGAAATTAAAAAAAAAAACAACTTAACTGTGGAAAAACAAGACACTAATGCTACACAACAGCAATGTATCCATGTATTTGTTGCTTATTATACATATATTTTTGATGAAGAATCATCATAATTTTTAACAAATTCTATTTCTTTAAATTCAATTTTTCACACAAAGGAAAAAATACTTTAATTCTTTCACTCATTTACTCAACTTCAAATGAAATTGACAGAATCTGTCTTCACCACTTAATTTGACTTTAATCCATGTCTGTTAATTTTCTCCTTTTGTTGTTTTATTTGATTATAACTTTGAGTTCACAGAAATAACACTAATAAGTTTCTGAGATGTTCTGCTACCTTGAAAAAATTATGAAATTACATTTTTGAACAGTCAGCTGCTCATAGTCATATTGTTTTTGTTTGTTTCAATTCTAATTTTGTATAAAGTGATATTTCTGTTTTGTTTTAGATGTGATAAATAGTTATTTAAAATATTATTAACCAGAAACTTTTATTTATTTTCATTTACATACGAACAGGTTTTTAACAATTTTTTATTTACATTTTAATAATAAACTGCTTATTTTGTTATAGGTTTCCTATTCAATATAATTTTAAAAGTAACAACTATAAAAAACTGCTTCACAAAAGATGTTTTATACAACAAATATTGTATAATTTTAAAAAGGCATTTTATATAAATTTTTATATAAAAAGCTGACAACAAAGTTGTAATAATTTCCTGGCATTGGTTATTTATTCTTATATAGTGAAAAAGTAATTTACAGAAAAAAAAGTTTTCTAAGATTTTTCTTTTTGGGGTGAGGGGGTAATTTATGATAAATTTTTATTGTAAAATTATCATTACATGTTTAATTAACTAAACTAAAAAGTTTTAAAAATTAAAAAAAAATCTGCTTTTTATGCTCCCCACCTCCTTCAAAATCACCTTCCAAGAAAAGTTTTTGATTTTTGTTTACTATGTTAAATGGAAGAAACAAAAAATAATATTAAAAGTATTAATAATACTTTTTTTTGTTTATCTTAACTTTTAATATTATTAAAAGCATCAAGAATCAATCCATAAAAAACCATGTGTAATTTTTTTTGCCAATAATACAGTACAGGAAAGAGCCCAAAATTAATAAGCAGTAAAAATGAAAAGGTAAACTTTGTTTATTGTGGTATGTTACAGCAAAATACAAATAACAATCAATCCTTTTCATTCTTTACTCAAACTTTAATCTACAAAAAAACACATCTGTTTACCAATAATTTGTTTGATTACCTGCCTTAATGTACGAGCAACAAGGGCTTCCACAACAGGACCTCTATCACCGTGCAATAGATGTACTTCATCAATAATTAATAGTTTAACAAGACTTGTGAGTGCTATATCACCTGTTAATAAAAAGAAAATTATTAGAATAACACTTTAAAAAAAAGAAATAAATGTTTAATAGAAAGACAGTCAGTTTAATATTTAACTGCTATAATCATAACTGAAAATTACCAGTTCCTTTTCTTGTAACCACATCCCATTTTTCTGGTGTAGTAACAAGCATCTGAGTTTGTAATATTTCTGCCTTAATTAACTGCATAATTCACATACTTGAACCCCTAATGGTCCTAATTTCCGATTAAAGTTTGCAGTCATTTCAGCAGCTAATGCTTTCATTGGAGCAATGTAAACTATCTGCAAAACATTATAAAATTCAAAATTATTAATTTTATCAAATAAAATTCTAAAATATACAGGTGTTACACATTATAAATATATTATATGTAAAAATACAGAATTTACAAACTGCAAGATGTCTTTTGAGTCTTTATTAATTTATAGTCTTAATTTTTAACTGTAACTTATTACGTTACAAATGCAGTAATAATAGTTTTAAATGAAAAAAAGCATCTTATCAGTTCTACCGATAAATATTTTATTCTGAAAGTAGTAAAATTATAGTTAACAACATTGCAAAATGTAAATATACCCAATAACAGAATGAAATTTCTATGAACATTACACTACCTTAAGATCATGAATTACCTAGTGGTTCATTATTTTCTAGAAGTGAACAATGTAGTGACCAAAACAGATAACATATAACACAAAAATATGTTACTTTTGACAGTAAATTTATATGAAACAAAAGAATATCAATAGGAATGCTTCTGCCAGTAGTCAAGGCTGAAATTTATACAGATAAATTTTAAAAACGACATACAAAATAAAATACAATTCTGGATGAGATATGTGGATGACATATATGTAATTTACAAAATAAAATCAACTATGAGTACATTTTCTTTAACCTCTGAGACCACCATTAGGTATTGCTTCAGAGGATGAGATGAATGACAATTATTGTGTGAAAATCCCATGCCTGACCAGGATTTGAACCCGGTCCCTCTGGATGAAAGGCTCGCACCACAGAGACCAGCATTTGAAACTGAAGAGAATGAGAATATGAATATTCTATTTATAAGAAATATACTTTACAAATATATTGATGGTACTGAAACAGGTGTCAAATTAAATTTACAAATAATTATAATATTTAATTAATGTAAAAATAATAATTGCACAGGACAATTTATTTAAATTGATACAATATTAAGAGGAATTTGTAACTGTAATAAGTATATTTATTTTCCACTCTGAGTCCCAGACCTTAAAATCTGATTACTCTCAATAAACAATCAGATGCAATTTTTTCTCTTAGTTCATAATTTTAAATATTATTATCATTACTCAAATAATAACATCATATCTAATAATTAAGAATTACAACTGAAGATAATTCAATAATCATTTCATCAAAAGATATCACTCAAGTAATTTTTGAAAGTTCCACCAAAAAAAAAATCTTTGAATTATCATTTGATCATTCATTTTTTGAATTATCTTTTAGATAGTGCTACGATTCCAACTTAATAGTTGATTAAATTTATTGTGATCTTGATACTAATTTTAGGAATCTAAATACATTTATCAATACCACCAAAAATAAATAATATTTAGGTTTTTCCAAATAAACAATCTACTTCATAACATAACCAAAAAAAATTCATAATCTTTTATTCTTATATAATAATATAATATATTCTGCTTACTTTTAAATAACGAATGAAAACGTTTATTCAGTGTTAACATTAAATGACTGTGTTCTATTAAATAAGTATAATTAAATACTTAATTCTATTATACTAATTCTTTAATTCTATTAAATAAGTTCACAAAATTAAGAGAACTCCTGAATACCTAGTTTTTTAACTTCATTCAGAACACTAAAAGCAGATTTGGAGCTGCCTACATAAAAAAAATGTATCCCCTTGAGTCTATTCAACTTATATGCTAAAAAAATATATTTAACTAGCCAGTCAGGGCTCACTTTGCTCGCCTGACCGTCTAGCCAGAGAGCTCCAACGCTGGACTCCTGCAGTGTTCATTACCCTCATGAGTCTGAGAATAATAATGATAATTAACAACTTAATTTCAGGCTTTAAAAAACCTGAAAGAGAAACTAAACTACAAAAGACAAAATAGTAGTAACTATGTTAACAGAAGTACACACACCTTTGACAACAAAAAATGAGTAATAATGAAACTATCAGCTTTATATATAGCATTACGTAATATAAGCCAAACATTCAAATACAAATCAAAGTTATAGAAACAAATTAAAACAAAATGTTTCAAATAATATAAAATAAAACTTCACTATGATTTGGATAAAACAATTTCAATATTGAGATTATCAACTGCTCTCACTGATAAAATAACTCCAGAAAAAATATGTAATTATAAAACTGAATTGCTAAAAATGAATAAACTACAATCAAAAAATAATACAGCAACAACAAACAAAAGTTACTCCAGTGCAATTTCTGAACCATTGGGCAAACTCTCACCTTATTAAAATATAATGAATTACTTGTGTCCCTCTCCTACAAATTCATCCATTTCATAAATAAAACACTAATTCACACTTATATACATTAACTATTCAATTATAAATTAACGATCAACATAAAGAAGGAACATGGCAACAAATATTTTAATGCTGATGAAAATTATCATCCTGCATAAAGGATCAGCCCAAATACTGGAGCAGGACAGTGTTTCATGTGAGAGATTACTTTTTCGTGTGAAAAATATCTTCTATCGTTAGCTGCAAAGAATTCCATAAATATACAAATTTTAAATATATAATAAACCTAAGCATTAGATTTTAGCATCTAAACATAATTTATGCAGTAGCTTTTATTTTTTGTCAAAAAGATTTTTCCCTAGAATAACTACTTTAATATTCCAAGAGATGCATTTCCTGACTTAGATACAAAGATAAATGAAAAATGGTAATATCACATGAAGAGTTTTCTAGAGGAAGAAAGCCCTTTTAAATATACTCTAAATTACTGAAGTTTTACAAAATTAATAGAAAACTTGAAATTACTATTTTTAAGTTTTACTTAATATATCAGAAGAATATATTACACTAAAAAACATAAAAAAGATTATAACCTTGAATTTATCTTTTTGAATGACGCCTTTATCAATGAATTGTCGAATTGTATGTACAACTGTCAGTAGAGCAACATTCGTTTTACCGGCACCAGTGGGCGCACATATTAATAGATTTTCATTTGTATGATACGCTGAATAAAACACAACAGACTGTATTCTGTTCAATTTTTTAACACCATTAAATGCCATCTGTCCAACCTGTATTTACAGAACATCAACATAAGTAATAACAGATATGATAAATTAAACACCTTTCCACCAGTGTGTAACATTTTAAAAAAAAATGTATGTTGACATTAAATACAAATTAAAACTTAACACAATATACAACATTTTTATTAATAAACGTACTGATCAAATTAAAATTAATACATTATTTCTTTTAACTTTAATACAATGACAAGCAATAAAATTTAATTTCCAGTATGCCATACATGCATAATATTTCATTCTAACTTCAGTAGCACGCAGTATGATATCTGTACCAACACATTTCATACATAAAATTTTTTGGAAAGTTCATTTAATATCTCCAAAACAGCATTGCAATGACCATTTTATGCATGTGTACCAACTTTCCATATTTTTTAAGTAAGGTAATGTAATTATAAATTTCAGTTTTTTACTAGAAATGGGTGAAATATGACAATGGCTGAAATTCATCATTGTTAAGATATGTAAATATATTATCAAAAACCCCCATGAGTGAAAGAAAATTAAGAAAATGGGCCAGAAAAATTCAACGGAGAGCTGGAGAATAAGCATAGCAAGGCAGTCATTTGTGATTACTGATTTTTGCTTTTAAGAACAGTTGGTTCATTATTTCCTCCCTTGTCTTGTCTTTTCCTGAAATTTCAAGGACAGTTCTTTATGAAATAGTGTCATACCATTTGAGCAACTCAAAGTTGTGTTCATGCAAGATACCAAAGGTGCCTGCTCGGCACCACAAAACTAAATAAGCTGGCAAGTATTAACCATTCTGCTGAAGTATAGGGAGGAAGACTTAAGCCACAATTTTAATAGTGAAGAGATATAAGTGTTTCATGGCAATGTAAATTAAAACCAGCTTTTATTTTAAGGACAATAATGAAAACAAGAGAACAGTACAGAAATATTTGCTTTAAAAGTGGCTATACCTAAGATGAGACTATTCAAAAATTGGTACCCGGTTTCCATAAATGCATCTGTGAAAGTTGGAAACTATATAAAATAGTTTAAGGCTGCAGTTGATGAAATTAAAATAAATTAAAAACAAAAATCAATTTATAATTTTTTTTAATAATTTAATGATACTTACTTTTCAAATATGGTTGGTAACATTCCAAATTGCCCCTAATAAAAGAGGGGATTTCCCCTATTTTAAACAATTCTAGTAGTAACAACACTTCTATCCCATTTTAGACATAGTAAAAAAAGAGAACGGTTTTTTTATTAATCAAATATTGTGTTTTTTTTTCAAGTAATAAATTTTTTGTTTCTCAGAAATTTCATGAAAAATATATATTATAAACAGTAGATGAGAAAATTATGTAAAAATATTTCCTTTGAACAATCAAAATTATGGAGTATCCCCTGAAACAAAGTGTTCTGAAGCCACTACCACTATTCTGAAATATATTTTTAGTTACTTTTTAATCAAAATTGGAAAAAATATAAAAACCTGTAATTATTTAAGAAGTTTTATTCTGTAGAACTAACTAGTAAGCTGGGAGTTCTGTAAAACTAAAAGCTACAAGGTTTGCAAAGCTAATGTAATGGTAATTGGAACTTTTTTCTGACCTGGAGTAATATAATAATAACATATCAGGTACATACATTTCACAAACTAATGAATGAACTGCATAGAGAAGCAAGATATAAACAAATAAATCTTCTACAGTATTAAATAATACCAGAAACTGCAGATATAATTAGTAAACATGGCTTTCTTATAATAATTTTAATACATTTCACAATCTAGTACTGATCATGGAAAGTGTGAAATCTTTCCCCTTTTTTCTTATCAACACACTACTGCTTTCCAAACAGGCATTGGTTGCCACAGGTTTAGCAACTAAGAAATGCCAACAACACAAAATTTTTTATACGAAGAAACTGATTAGGCATTTTTTGTTAAAAAAAAAAACAACCAATAAAACATTAGTTTTTCATTCAATTAGTATGCAGTTTTTAATTATAATTATGTAATTTAATAGATAAATTACATAATAAAATACAAAATTTTCATAAAAGATAACATAAAATTAAACAAAAGCAACGGTGATAATGCCTACACTAAAATCAAGTATAACATAAATTATAGAAATTTCAACAGAATACTTAAATTATTTGGTTTAAAAACTGCACATATAACTAATAATAAAATATTTAAATAATACAGATCCATCTAAAGTAATAATTTTAGATAACAAGGCATATATAGCTTAAAATGTGCAAATTGTGAATTAAAATACATTGGCAAGACCAATCGGTCATTCTCAATTAGAATACGAGAAAACATATCAATGGTATAAAAAAAAAAGTCAAATAGATAAATGTAATTTTGCTAAGTATATTATAAATAACAACCATAATTATAAACCAGATAATTTTATTAACATTCTTGATTTTTCAAATAATATACACATTACCAATAACTTAGAAAAGTACCATATATATATATATATATATCTTAATAACGATTATTAATAAATGTACAAACAAGATTTGAAAATGATAAATTATATGAACAAGTACTAGACAATAACTATAAAGTGAGCTGACCATACCAGTCATTCCCATTTTACCATTACGGTAGAGACATTCATTATGACAGGACATTAAGTTGACACAATTTTAACACATGACGACCACCTTTATATATCTTACACACTTTATATAACAATTCTACTCCTGACGACAAAATTTTAATTAATAAAAAAAAAAATTAAGTTCCTGAAGATGGAATTCGTTTCCGAAAGCGCTAGGACACATTAAAATATTGTTGGTAAGTGGGTTTTACATTTTAATTATTTATTTTTCTATTTCTTTAGTAATTTTATTTAGGAACAAAATATTTATTAATATAATACAAGATTGTCATTTCTAATTTGTTCCATTAACTTTTAAACAAATAAAGGCAAATGTATACCTCACATGTTATAAGTCTCATTTATATTGAAGAAGAGAAAAATGTTATTTTGCACAAGATGGCATCAAATGATCCATTATATTTGAAGTTTAAAAATCTTTATGTATAAAAAGCAGCAAAACTGCTCATTTTAGGCTCGGACATTGTAGAAAAAAAAACACCGAACTAACGAATAAATCTGAATATTTTACGGATCACGGTAACTAAAACTACAACTAACACTATAACTGAAACTCTAATTTCATAAAATAATATTATACCTATAAAAAATCCCTTATAAACGCACGGAGTAACCAAAACATAACCATGAATGCACAGAACACGCTTCTGTTTACATCTGAGATTATCGGAATTTTGAAATCGATTATTCTCTAAAATACGTATCATAAAATGAAAACAACCTAGACTATCGATATCTACTAATTGTAAGCTTTAACAAAAGATACTATACGTGCGCTATAGCAATAACCAAAAAATATATGAACATAAAAACTACATACCGATATATACCGTTTTTAAAGGTTAATATTGATTTTCAGGTTAATAGCTTTTTACATATTTTATTAGGGTATATTAATCAATCTAAATCTGTTATTTATTTTAAGCCATGGATAACAGTTGGGCTGTGCATTATTATTTCTCAGACAGATTATACAAAAAATGGCATAAAAATTCTCAGCCACAAAAAGATAGATGTGTAGAGTACGGCAGCTAAAATTCAACATTTTAAAAATATGAGGGAATTACTTGCTAATAATCAATGTAACATTATAAACCACTATACTGTTTATGCCTACTATTAAAAATATAATGTGTAAATGGTAACGTTTCCGATTTTTAATGAATATTGTTCTTGGACCTGTTATATCTGTAATCTTTATTAATGACCAATTTTTGCATAAATTTTATGGTAACTACAACTTTTGCAGGTGATACTGCTCTAGTACATTCATCTAAAAATCTTTATAGATTGTAAATTTAAGCTTACAGTTTTATGTCAATACATTAGCTCTTAATCCTTTAAAACATTTAAATCTGGTTTAAAAACCCAATGTCTAACTTTTATCGTCTGCTTCCAACTTATTAGCTCCAATAATATACCGTAATGGTGATTGAGCTCATATTCAATTAAAATGCAACTGATCAATCATCTCGGGTGAATTTTATTAAATACTTAGGGTTGATGGTAGATGACAAATTATCATTTGCACATACAAAGTGAAAAGCTATTAGCTTTTATGTACTAAAAAATTCTACCGCACAAGAAATATTTTACCAGTACTGTCCTTCAACATATCTACTTTGCATACTTTTATTATGGATAGCATTACTGGGGATCAGTGTAAGAAAGACTGATACGTGGATTATGGCAGCTAAAAAATGTTCTAAAAATGAGGGAATTTTACCTGCCAAGAATCAGTGGAGAATTGTAAATCAGAAGACGTCTATCAAAAATGTGTGTATATGGTAATACTGTTTCCAATTGTGGAATTGCTAATACTTTGTTGGAATATTTAATGAAGTTATCGGTAGTACTGGTACTGTGAATGATGTAAAATTATCATGTTTAATTCTTCCAGTTTCACTTAAATCCTATTAGTTATGAGCTTTATGTATGTGTAAAATCTCAAACCAGGTAAATGTTCACGTATTGATAAGATCTCTTCTGTTCTGGCTAAGGAAACTTCTGTTCCAGTAATCCCTATATTATCTGCTATATGCTATATATAATAATAGTCTAACGGTAAACTTCCTTCTGCCCTGAAATTGTTCTACTTCATAAACCACATTCTTTAAACGTGTTTGGGAACTATTGGCCAATTTTATTTTTTCAAAATTGCTAGAAAAACTATATAAAAAAAAATTTGATTAGTTTATGCAAAAATATAGAGGGCGGAGTACTGAATTTGCAATGAATGAGTTTAAAACTGCTGTTTATTCTTAGTTAATTCAGCAGATAGTTATTATTTCTTAATATTCATAAAGCAGTTGATACAGTTAATAATTTGCTTTTATTAGATAAAATGTGTAATGCTGAAATTAAGTCTGTTTAAAAATGTTTTGCGTATTATCTGGAGGGTCAGTTCTTAAGAACATATTCATTCTATTTGCAGTCTTTATTAATGATCTGTTTTCACATAAATCTTTTGATTTAAATATCAAATATCTAATTTTTTAATTAGGTGTTTGATATTGATTAATAATAAAATCTATTTTTTTTTTTTTTATTATCTGCTTCCAGCTTATTAGATCCATTAATATACCATATTGTTGATTGTAATTACATTCAGTTCTAATGCAACTGTGAATTTTATTAAATATTTAGGGTTACTGGTAGAAGACAATTATCAAGAAATTTTCTATTTAGAGTTTGAAGAGATATTTGTATACATGAATTAAAAGAAGTTTTTTTTTCAGCAGATTGCAATGCTGGGGATAACCAAAATAGTTACCTTCATCAGATTATACTTTTCCATATAACTATTGTACAAGTAGGAGAACTCATTCTTTCCACTGTTTCTTAAAATTTCTGCGTTTTTCATTAGATCTCTTTTTGTTTAAAAGCTGGTTCTAATGTTTTTTTACAAAAGAACTGGTAATGCAAGCTATTACATAACTGGGCAGACTTTTACAGGAAATGCAAAATGGCAAAATATTTAAAGAAATATTTTTGTTCCAAGGTCTTATTGTACATTCTTTCAAAAAACGTTTCTTTTTCTAACATCTAAGCTCTTTAATTACCTATATGGTAGTGTAAGAAGTACGTGTAATCTGAATCAATTTAAATTTAACTTAGTTTTTTCCTACTTACAATTCATAAGGTGGAAGCATTATATTCAGAGGTCTAAATGAAACGGTTGTAGATTTTTAATTTAAAATAAAGTAAATTGTGTTGTCTATGCACGAGAAATATAAGTGAAGAAAGCGGTGCGTGTGTGTGTTTGTGAGGGGAATTAAAGCTTTTTATTTTGTTTTACTTATTACAATTGTTGATCTGGTACTATACATCTATGGTCAAGCTAAAGCTTGACCGTAGTTTATTTTCATATGCAACTACAGTAATATCATTATCATTTTATACAATGAACTGTGTACAATCTCCTGTCTTTTACATGTATGTACTAATGTAGCAAATAAAAATAAGTTAATTGTTATTACAATTATCTTGTATTTCAAATGCTTCAGTTTTTGCAATTTTATTCGCAAGGAACTAATAAAATCAGATATGTAATTGTACTTGAAGTTTTGATAACCTAGAAATGTCACCTCAACTGGCATCAAGTCCCATATAATTTTTCACCTATTCCTGAACCATCTGCAGATTTTTTAAATATATGGTTGGATTTCCAGGGCCTTTTTTTGTAGTTGCAAATACTCATGCGGGGTAATCTTTCGGAGAACAAAAACTGTCTAAAGGTAACAGCAAAGATATTAAATCTTTGTTAGGTTTTACCTGAACGCTTACATTTGAATTAGAAAAAAAAGAAAATCAAATAAATGACCACACACTTTGAGCAAGACCACCCCTTTTAAGGGCAAGATGAATTTGAATCGCTAACATATCAATAATACAAGTAGTAAAAGTGCTTGACTTGTTACTGAGCAGTATTGTATATTTTTTTAATTTATATCTATTTAAAGGATAAATTTACTCTCAATTTTTTTCAGATTGTTTACTTCAGGAAAATAAAACTAGCATACAGGCAAGAGCGAGATTCAAAGCCCTTCTTGCTCCAACAAGTATCTCCCTCCTGTTCCAATAATTTACAAAAATCAGGAATTGCATTGATAAAACTAAGTTTTCCAAAATATAATCTGCCTTAAAAACTCAAACATTATGTAGGGGGAAGTTCATATGTTGATTCTAGTGAATCTTAGAACAAGATATCAACTTCCTTTACAAAAAAGTCCAGTAAGGGCATCAGACAGGATTTCTGAGATCTGTAACAATAACAAATCTAATCACTTCATAACATCATCATCACTTCCGATTAATATTTTAATCCAGTGATCCTTTCTAATTTGATACTTACGCTTAACACAACAGACCTAAGAATAAACGTGCACCAACTGATTTTAATTAATAAAACTTCTTAAAAATTGATTCAACTTTTTTTTTTAATAAATGTGTTTACCTCCAGACATGAAAAAACTTTGGTCAGTGTGGACATTTTGCTGTCCTGGATCAGTTCGGCTGTATGTCCTGGAACACTTCGTATACTACTACCATATTACACGGTTGGCGATTGCTGAACAATGTCTGTGATCAAATCAGTACTCATTGAAAGAGGTCAAGTGTTTAATGGATGGAGATTTATGACCCGATTGGTGATCAATTAGTAATGGATGAAGTCAATGACAGCTGATTGATTGGTGATATGTGTTATTATTATTTATTATGTTACCGATATGTTGTGTTATGCACAAAACAAATTAAAATGATATTTGTTGTGAATTTAAGATTATATTAATGGTATTATAAGGCATTGGCAATCTAAGTTGTATCGATATTGGCAGTACAAGTTGTGTAAATGCTTGACTTTTTAGTTAGTAGTATTGGTTTGCTTGGCATTTCCCCGCCATAACCTCATTCGGTCGCCCTAAAGCATACGACCAAATGTTTGTGCCACAAACATTTTTTCAGAAGCTTTTAGAGAAAACTTTATTAAAAGAAATCTGTTACCTACATGTATATATAAATAATCTTAAAAAGGTTTTCTAAAAATTAGCCCCATCTCTTGTAATTAAAATATGTTTTTTTTTTTTTTTTTTTTTTTGTTCTTGCACTCTTCAGTTAAAATATTTTTCAATAAATTTTTTTAAAAGGTTATATACTTCATTCAAAGAGTTATTGAAAAATGTCTACTTTTTTAATTTATTGACCCTCAACCTAATATTCAGATAGGTTTTTGAAAATTTTATTTTTCTTATTTTAGACTTATTGAAGGGGGAGCTTAATAAATTAAGAGAAAACATTACTTAAGTGTGTTTGTTTAAACTTAATTTATTTAGAAATAGTTTTAAAAAAATCTTTCTTAAAATTTATTTTCAATCTATAAAAAATTTATGAATTCTTTTTTTGGCTCAAACTCCAAATTTGTATTACTACTACTACTACTACTACTAGCCAGGAAATTCAAGAAATACTTTTCTTTAATAATACTTAATATAAATTTAAAAAACCTGAATTTTCTGCATCCTATTCAATATATAGATAAATATATTCTCAAATATTTTTCATTAATACCTTTAGAATTGTTATTTTTTACACTTAATATTTTCATGTACTATTTTACTTAATTTTATTTTAAGTGAATAATATCCTTTTTAATCAAATACATTTTTTAATCGATAATTAATTGTGTGTATTGCTGCTAAAATCATATTTTGATCCATCCAGATAAATAATGGGGTAGTTTCTTTTTTTATCCAGGAAGTAGTATAGCTACCACCATTCAAGATGGAGGCCTATAAAATGTATTACTATGTACCAGTCTGAATAAAAGATTTATTTTTATGTAAATGTAAACATAGAAAAAATTAGTAGTTCTTGTTTGAGAAGAAAGGGTCTTTACATGATGGTGGACTTTGAACGGTAGCTGCAATATGGTCATTATCAAAACTGTCTTCTATATATAAAAATTTGTTTCATACGGTCGACTGGCTTCCTGCATTATTTGCAGCTGCATGTAAACTAAGAAAGAAATTATTCAATATATAATACCAAAGATGATGTAAAATATCCAGTGTGGTCTTTATCTGAAGAAATTTTTTTTTATGTTTGAGAATTTTAATTTTAAAATTACTTTTTTCTGACCAATTTTATAAAAATTCCCTATCTCGTAATGTTATGCTATTGCCATTTACTCTGTAAAATATCTACATATTTTATTTTTTTGCAGCCTCTGACAACCCCATAGCTGGCCAACTGACGCCTTTTTTAATTACTTATTATTATTACATTCATTTTTAAAGTTTATATTTTAATTAATTTTTTCGCATTTAAAATTAGGCTATTTTTTGTGAAAAATGCTTTAGTAAATTACATTGCAAAGTACAAAAAAAAACCATCGATATTTAATAAGTTCCTTGCATAAAAATGAACAGTGTAGTAACCTAAAAGTAATACAGATAAAAAAAATTAACTAAAGCAACTTTTAAAAATAATTGGCTCACAGCTAAGATTGCATAGAATTTTTTCACAAAATCTAGCCTACATTAGTTTGCAAAATAAACTAAAAAACAATATTTAATAACTTGGTTTGCATGCAAATGAAAGAAACAAAAATTTAATTTAACAAAAAATAAATGCATGATCACAACTTAAAGGAAAACTAAAGTCACTGTAACTAAAATTATTACAGAAAAGAATACTAGAACAGAACACTTATTTTATACAGAAAACAAAGGTTATTAGCATTTACTATAAAAATATTTCATTATTCTAACTTATACCAAAAAATAAAAAAAATAATAATAAGAGTTCTCATTACATACGTATTATTATGTATGTATAAAACACAGGGAAAGTTTTCTTCAATATCTTTAGGTACCTAATGGTTTGACTTTTTCTAAAGGTTAAATTTTGGCAGATATCCGTTCTGCCAAGATTGTAGAACTCAACTTTTTCCTTTCTTCTTCCAGTATTTTGATTTCTGCTTGCATTTTCCTTATCAGGGCTCTATTTTGTTCATCTTGAGAGAAGTTTTTTTCTACAAGATATTCTCCATATCATTTTCTAGAGCTTCTCACTGCAGTGAGTATTTTTTTAGTAATGAAAACATTCTCCTTGTCCCCGGCATTTCCAATCGCATAAAAACTTTTCTTTGATAAATTACTGTCTCTTTGTGTAAATCCTCAACAAAAAGAGATTTGTTAATGGAAAAATCACTACTGAAAATGCCATTCACTGAAATGTTCTGCAATTTTTTCAAACTTTACTGATTTTTTCTAAAAATTTCTTACTTTTCCTAAGTTTATATTTCCTCACATTTCCTGGTTGTGAAAACCACAGTTTAAGATTCATGTGTAGGTATATAGGTTTATTTGTTAATATTTCTACCGTTATTCAATAAAATAATGCGGGAGCAGATTTAAATTATTTCTAAATATGTTAACCAACAATGTCTACATAAAAACTGGCAGAGCTGAATCACTCTCCTGGCAAACCCCAGAAATGCAACTCATCAAGCTACAGAAGGTTCACCTTGACAGACTTGCTTAGGAAGAAAATTAAGTGGAACATTTAGAGAATATAAACATGAAAATAAAGAATTATATTAAAAAAAAATATTCAACTGCTTTAACACAATTTTGAGATACGGAACCCAAGATGACCATATCTCCCAACTTCCTTGACTAGTTCCAACCAAAATAAAAAAGAATTCATTCAACAGTCTGTTATTCGGAAGTCACTATTCAAAATTTTGTAAAAATTGATTAATCCGGTCTGAAAATCAAGCAAAATAACTAACAAAAAGTAAATAAGCTGACTACACAGTTGTTGGACCTTCCCATCACACACCTAAAGCTGCGTTCCAGGAAAGTTCTACAATTGTGAGTTGTTTCTGATGCACGGCTAATACACACATACACCCAAACTTAATTCCCAAATATTTAAATATATTTTTTTGTTTATTTAATTCGATGATTCTAACTAAAGCGTGCGCACATACTGTAATTAATTCACACAGGTGTGGTGGTAGTAGCAATGACGGTTGGAACTAACTAAACTAATGTAACTTCACAACTTACATAGAATAAATTTCGCTTGTATGGTTGGCAGACTGATGTAATCACAAGGCTTATCGCACCAGGTACTGAGTCGACAAGGCGATTGAGTTTGAGACCCAGCCAGACTGAGTTACTTTTATACACTTTAAACATTATTCATTTATTTAATTCTATGCTCGACTGTGACGTCACAACATAGCAGACAACTATAACAGCATTTTTTGGTGTGGGTGTGCAACTTTTCAAAAAGTTTTTTTGCAAATATAGTTATTTTTAAATTAACAAATGTACCTAAGAAAAATATGATTTTAATTAGGTAAAATTTTGAGATACAGAGGGTGACCTTGCTATACAGCCTCATCCCCTTGACATTTTAATTTGAAAATTTAATGGCATCAATGCCCCATAAGCAGAAGTAATCTGACCAAGTTTGGTCAAAATTAGTCCAATAGTTCTGGAGATATAAGGTGTTTTAGAGGCCTACATCAAACACATACATATGAACACTAACATTTGGAAAATTTCCATGTGGTTTTTTGGGTATCTCAGGTGTCAAAATGTTAAAATCGCATGTGCCAAACTGAATCGTGCACAATACTTTAGCTTCTAGAGCAATAGCTCTCTGCTATATCATTATTTAGATAGGAAAGTAAAAATTAGGATTATTATCCCTCCTGATAAAATTGCCCTAATACATAACCAAAGTAACACATAATAATGTAATGAAATTATGTAATTAGTAGATAATCTACAGATGAAACAAAATTTGAATCTGCATAACATTGAATACGTCTAGAAAATATTTCAGCTAAGTAGAATTAAATAATGTGAAAGTAATTACCTATTCTTTGAGAAAAATTTGAGCTATGGTTCACATGAGTATCGTTGGCCAATTGTGATCAGAATTAAATGGGTAACAATACTTAATATCCAGAAATCACCCTGCCAAATTTTCATTCAGATCATTTAATCTGTAAATATTTGGCAAAAACAGGCCAACATACACATACATCTTTTTTTTTGTAGAATTATTCTATCTAAAATTATTGTTTTTTGTTAGAGAAGATAAAGGTCATGAAATGTCAAGATCTGTAAAAACTCAGTGTTGTTAAATTGACTCTGTACACTTTCCCTTTTGTAACACTTTATAATTATTCAGTTCAACTACAAACAGGGAAAGCAAAAATTTAAATCGACTCCTTTTTTAAATTAAGAGACCTTTCAACATTAATTATCAGCACTTTTTTGTTGCAGAATTTTGTGGTTACAATTGTGACCATCCTAAAACGGTTAAGAAAAAATCATTTCACTATGATAGTGTGATGTTATCAAACATTTATGATTTATTTGTTTAACATATTGTTTTTCATAGAGTTAGTACATTTCATATTGTAATATCAAATTTCATTTTGTCACAGCGTATAGAAATATAAATAAATATTTATGAATTACTCATATACGGTAAATTATTTGTAAAAATATTTTTTTTCATCTGAATGCAATTTATTACTTATTATTTATAAAATTTCCATATTATGATTAGCGGTTGTGTATGTGCGTCTGGTTTTATGAGATTTACAAAAAATGTTTTTGTTACGTATAGTTCCATGTATTCAGTCTCTTGTTCTAAAATATTTAGTGCAATAATACAAAAAAAATTATTTACATGTTCCAATATGTATCACTGTATTTTGTTAGACTATAGTAAAATTTTCTAAAAGCAATATAAACAATGTTGCCGACTTTTCTATGTATATTTGTGAAGTAAAATGTATTGTATGTTTTCTATCACTAGATGGGTATTTTAATTTTGTATTTTGTGCAATATGCTGTCAATGGATGTGTATGGGTCATGCAGAGAAACAGCATGAAGGGCAGCCACAAAAGTAGATGGAAGATCTATAATCCTCTTACCCATCGTCCTCAAAACTTACAATTTAATTCAATCAACACATGCGACCACCTCCAAATAATGTGGGAAAAGGGGGTGCCATTGCTTCCTCCAAATAATTAGGGCCCCAATAGGCATATTCCTGCTAGCCCAAAAGGCATTAGCACCAAAAGGACTTCAGCGAACGGACTGAAGGGAAATCATGCCAGGAGTATGAGGCTCAAAAGCTTAGTCTCCCACAGTCAGACCCGGTAAATAATTTTCATGCCGGTCCATGCAAATAGGAACGCATATCACCAAGTCCGTTCATAAATAAAACTTAAAATTTATTACCACCACTAAATAACCCGTGAAACCCACCCGATAATAGAAAGATCCAGCAGCAGGAGCCATTGTCCAGGCTCTGTGATTTGCAGGGAGAAATATTGAAACTCTTGCGCCATTCTTGCGATCCATTCCATTTCTGGGTCATAAAAATATGTAAGATATTTTACTGACTTCAGTCTTCATATTTATGGTATTGTAATACCTATTATGTAATGTGTGTAAACATAGTTTTAATATAAAAAAATATTTAAATACTGTGGAACACTTTAATGTCAAATTTTAACTACTCATACATTCAATTCACAGATTGAATTTTAAATTGACTTGATTATCCAAATTATAATATATTTGCAACTAAAAAATGTTTCCTTGAGCTCAAAATGATAAAGATAAATTGTCAAACTTAAAAATTCAGTATTTACTCAAGCAAATTTATTTTAAATGAAAGTATTTTTTTCTACACAAGTCTTGTCTTACCTATTCATATTGTTTTTACTTCCCTCATTATTAGATCAGCTGTGATATCTTGATTAAAACCCGATTTCATGTTATTATTTTAATATATTTTTTCAGGGCGGAGACATACTTCAATTGAGTGAAGTTTATGGAGTAAACCGATGGGAGAGCCTTGTAAATAATCAGAAATTAAATGAGAAATATTTAGATAAAAGGAAAAGAAATCTGTTGTTAGATATAACTGGTAATAATGAAGCAGTAATAAGTAACCACTGGAAACTAAAAAGCAGTAAGATTACGCATATATGTAGTAATGTTAAAAGAGGTTTTTGGATAAAAAAAAAAATCAGAAGTTTTTTATTTAAAATATTTTCTCTAAATATCTTAAAGTTTGTATCTTCTCTAAGTATCTAATTATTTGAATATTGTTCATTCTCTAATCACATTTCATCATCTGTAGAGAATTCTTCACAATATTGCAGCGTACAGTAACTACTATTTTAAATTTTTGTAAAAAAAAAAAAATAACTTTTTCACATCAAATCAGAATAGCATACTCAAAAATGTTGTCTAATTAAAATATTCTTAATGTCTACAAACTCATACTTGTTTGTAACTTATAGTACAGCATTCTGAATACTATGGATATTACAGCATTTTATGAATGGATATAAATTCATGTGACTCATTAAAAGTAAATATTAAATAATCCCAAGGCAATACTACACATATTTGTAAAATATATATAATTTATTTAATTCAGCAACTAAAGATTGCTATTTCCTAATTGAGAATGACTTGTGATTCATATAAGTGGTCCATAATAATTATGATTAGGAAAAACTCAAATGTTTAGAAAATAACTTTATTATGTAAAAAACACACGCACACATATTTACTCGTATATTCAAAACAAGTGACAGACAGGTTTTACTGTATTGGATATGTTATGTATTATTTGTATAAATAATAATAATAATAATCTGTATAATAATAAATTGTTTCTCATCAATATATTGTCATATGTTAGAGCAGTACAAATTGTTAAGGGGAGGCAAAATCCCTATTTAATGTAATGTTAAGATAAGGAACATTTTCTCAGAATTTATTGCACCGATTTGTTTCAAATTTAAAAAAAAATAGTTCTTTAGACTTTCTTATATAATCTGAGTTAATTTGGGTAAAAAAGCTGAAAAAAAAAATTAGCACATTACTTTTAATTTCTTACATTTTTGAATTAAAAATTTTTTTTATGAATTCAAAAATGTAGTTTTTAGCTTGAAAAAACTAAGCTTAATTCACTGAATCGGCTGAACACCGGTAAAAATTTCAGATATATTAAAGCACTAGTTGCAGAAAAAATATACCTTAAACCACAAAAACTTACATTTACAAAAAAACTTCAAAAACTACCAATTTTAATGCATCCTGGCTTCATATGCAGGTATGTTGTCAAATCTCTCATAAAGTTTTCTTTTCACCAGCTTTTTTTGCTTCCAAGCTTCTCTTTCAAACACAATAACTGCAGAAACAGTCCGTCTCAGACACTCGTAGTCCAAATTTTTTATCGTGTCTACAGTCCTATTTCCTGGACACACTCTTTCAAAATATTACACTTTGTAATATTTCCTCTGTTAAATATAGCTGCTGTATCCAATATTACCAGTTTTAAATGTATTTAATGCAATAAAAGTATTTTTGGGTATACGGGTCTAAATTAGACGATTTAAACTTTCATTTACATTTTGAATCCCACCACTGAAACACCTGAGATTAGCTAAGATTTTTGAGGCTAATCTAAGCTATGATTTTGAAAAATAGGTTTAATTTCTCTAAGAATGGCACGTGGAATTGTATGTTTATGCTTATATTCAACTGTATTAACCAAGGTCTCTAATTTTCAATACAGACACCATGAATCACTACCAGGTGGACACAATCTTACCCACCAGGCTGGTCTAATGGTGAACGTGTCTTCCCAAATCAGCTGATATTGGAGGTTGATAGTTCCAGCGTTCAAGTCCTAGTAAAGCCAATTACATTTATACGGATTTGAATACATCGTGGATACTGGTGTGGTGATTGGGTTTCAATTAACCACACACATCTCATGAATGGTTGAACTGAGACTGTACAAGACTACACTTCATTTACTTCATTTTCATTCATCCTCTGAAGTAATATCTGAACAGTAATTCCTGGAGTCTAAACAGGAAAAAGAAAGGTGGACACAATCCACTGCAGGGATTTTTGTCCATACAATATTTACAGTAAAAAATACCCCAAATTGCCTGCTGCATAACAACCAAATTTCCAGAATTATTTCTTACTGCTTGCACATATTAGGTTGCAATTGGTTTATTAGTTTATCAGTTAGGCGATTCTTACCACTTTTACTTTTTAATTTACGCATTTGCTTCTGTACATATCCTGTACATTCTAAATTTTATTTTAATATTACCACATGGATTCTCTTTAGTAACTGATAACTAGCTTTTGGTAACACCATCCCTTAAATAATTAACATAACAAACATTATATTTATTAACAGATTTTATAAATAATTCATTTACGCCTTTTACTTCCATTCCTTTGGTGTGGCCTTAATAATTTTTCAGACAGGATATATTATGTTCACCGATATTTTTATTAACACAATTACAGTATTTTATCATTACATGAACATCCAAAACTTCACCAGAGTCAATGCTAGTACAATTTAGGACTTGTATCTAAGTTTGTAATTTCCAAGAAGTTGTAAACTTTTTTGTAAAAGTTACAACGGGAACAAAAGATTTCAAGCTGCGTTGTTATATCAACATGCAAATTTGTGGATCTTATTTGCAGGTCAAAATATAATAATAATAATAATAATATTATAATTCAATATACAAAAATTTTAGTTTTTATGTATTGAATTATTTACAAGAATACTAGACAGTTTACGTACATCTAAGAGTTCATAAAACTCATTATATTCCGACGAATATTTATCTTAGACACTTTTTTTAATTTTTTTAAAAGAACTAACTAGATGTCAATTTCACAGATTAGTACTTATTTGCAACTCAATCTTGGATGTCAATGGATGGTGATTCATCAATCTCTTTTAGTTTTTCAGTCTACCCCTGATTCCTTTACAGCTTTTGGTTAGTCTGTTACTGAAATGAGGCATATTTAGAAGTAATAATTACACAAAACTACTACAAAAAAATACTCACTTCAATATTTTAGTATGTAGCACATTAGGTTAGAGCCGGCCTCTGTGGCGTGAGTGGTACCATCTCAGCCTTTCATCTGGAGGTCCTGTGTTCGAATTCCGGTCAGGCATGGCATTCTCACACACTACAAAAATTGTTATTCATCTCATACTCTGAAGTAATACCTAACAATGGTCCCAAAGGTTAAAAAATAAAATTAGGTCAGAAATACACTCTATAAAAAATCACATGTTATTTGTTTACATTTGATAACACCGACATAACAATTTTAAATTATCAAACATTTAACAAAAACACTACGAAAATCAATTAACTCATTAAAAAGTTATATGATTTTGTAAAACCGTAATTATTCTAGATAAAAATTACAAATTGATTATTTTAAAATCAATTTCACAATGAAATATCTCACTAATATACAAGTGTTATATGTCAATGGAACCAGTAAACACTGAACTGTTACATGACAGAAAAAAGTTTTTTTTTTGTTTCTGCCTCCCCTTAAGGAGTTAGTTATACCATTTCAAAGGTTGGTAGTTGAAGACCAGACTGAACCGGTTATGTTTAACACTAAAAATTCCTTTCATACTGTATACAGCCCCCATTTTGTCAATGGATATAAGCTCTGATAAGTACACACTAATTATATGAACAAGGAATGCTACTGTCTATTTGACCCCAAATGAAGAAAGCTACATTAGATAACTGGATAACTCCATAGTATCATACAAATTAATTTATCAGAGCTAGGTTCTATGTATTAAGGGGCATGAGGGACGTCACAAATAAACCAATCTTGATTTTCTTCAGAGACATTTTAGAGAAAACTTTATTAAAGCAAATTTGTTATCTACATTGCATATACAGAAAAAAACTTTAAAAAAAAACAATTCACAGTTGATTTTTGTATTTTGAAAACTTGTTCTAACCTTTTGAGGGAGCTCCAAAAGGTGATATTATCCTTCAGATGGGAATATAATTAACTATAATATATAATATATATATATATATATAATCTTAGTGAAAATTTAAATAATTCATCAACATAACCATCAAACACAGTAACAGAACCTAAAAAACTAATATCAAAAGTCGACTTTCGCGGAAGTCGGTACAAAATTACAAATTTTTCCAAATTTACTTCAAACAAAAATAAAAATTTACAAAATATAAACCCGTTGCTTTTTGTGTGAGTGGGATAGCAGGGATATGAAAAACCATTATATAAAAGAGCAGTGTCAAAGAGAGAGGCACTAACTGTAGGAGAGAAGAATGTTGTTAGGAAGGCATTAGTAAAACCAGAAAAAGTTTCATCTTCCAACACCACACATTATGTTCAGACACCATTTTGACCAATTCTCTCTCTCACTGTGTCTCTCTCTTCCTCTGCTTGTGTGTGTGCAAGTCCTCTCTCTCTCGCTGTGTGTGTGTGTGTGTGTGTGTATGTGTTTCTCTCACTCTATCTCTCTCTCTCTCTCTCTGTGTGTGTGTGTATGTGTCTGTGTGTATGTCTTTCTCTGTCTTCTCTTAATATCCTTTCGAATATCGAACACGCGATATTATTTACTCCCAATAAGATTAGGATCTCCTATTCTGGTTCCGCTATATCATTTATGATTAGTTTAAAATATTATAAAAAATCTTTTGTGTTCTTATATTTCTGTTGAATTACATTTCCTTCAGAAGAATAGAAAAAAGCAATCAAGGCATGTAGATAAAACTAGCGGTGGTGCTGCTCCAAAAAAATTTTTCTAGCCAAAAAATAATTTAAACAAATTTACTGCTGAAGCATTTTCTCACACCCATCTGCGATTATTATCACTCCATTATCTACCTTTACTAGTATTGAAACTTTATACTCCCTTGATTTCGAAATCAGTTGATTTTCGATGTCGATATAACCACTAGTCTATCCCGGTGGGGTAAATGGATGAAAACGAGTTCTACAAATTTACTACTAATATATTTTCTCACATCAATCTATGGTTATTATCGCTCAATTATCGATTGACGGTTTTAAGCAAACGGTTTTTAAGCACATTGTGCTTAAAAACCGTTTTGATGAGGAATGGCGACCGAAGCAACGTTTGACTAGGTATCTGGTGTGTTATTTGTCGGCCACACTGGTCTGCCAACCATACAATAGAATTTTTTTCTATGTAAGTTGTGATATTACAATAGTTTAGTTAGGCATGACTGTCGACACTAGCACTACTATTCAATTGACTAGATACCTGGTGCGTTAAATCTCGCGGCTACACCAGTCTGCTGACAATACAAGTGAAACTTGATCTAAGCAACTTCTGAAATTACAATACTTTAGCTAGGCCCGACTGCCGACGCCACCACTGCTACTCCTCTGACTAGGTACATGATGCGTTAAGTCTCGCGGCTACACCAGCTGCCGACCGTACAAGTGAAATATGACCTATGGATGTTCTGAACTTACAATATTTTAGTTTAATATTTTATTTAGGGCCTACTGTCGACGGTTGTACTACTACACATTTGACTGTGTACCTTGTGCGTTAAGTCTCGCGGCTATACCATTCTGCCGATTATACAAGTGAAATTTGTTCTATGTAATTCGTGAAACTGTAATAGTTTAGTTAGGCCGGACTGGCGACGCTACCACTGCTACACGTCTGACTAGGTTCCTTGAGCGTTAACCCTCGCGGCTACACCGGTCCGCCGAACATACAAGTGAAATTATTCTTTTTAAGCTGTGAAATTGCAATAGTTTAATTAGCCCGAAATTCAAAGCTACCACGGCAAAACCTCTGACTCGGTTCCTGGTGAGTTAAGTCTTGCGGCTACACCAGTCTGCCGAAACTAAAAGTAAAATTTATTCTATGTAAGTAGTGAATTTACAATACTTTACCGCTGTTAGACTTCTGACTAGGTTCCTACTGCGTTAAGCCTCGCGGCTACACTAGTTATTTCTACTCCTTTCACTACGTATCTGGAGAGTTAAACCACGAAGCTACACCAGTCTGCCGAGCATAGAAGTGAAGTTTGTTCTATTAGGGTTGTGAAACTACAATACTTTAATTAGGCAAGACTATCGAATCTAGCACCGTTATACCTCTGAGTAGAACCTGGTGCGTTATATCTCGCGGTTACACCAGACTGCCGAACATGCAAGTGAAATTAGTTATATGTAAGTGATGAAATTACACCCACCGGGTTGGTCTAGTGGTTAACGCGTCTTCCCAAATCAGCTGATTTGGAAGTCGAGAGTTACAGCGTTCAAGTCCTAGTAAATCCAGTTATTTTTACACGGATTTGAATACTAGATCGTGCATACCGGTCTTCTTTGGTGGTTGGGTTTCAATTAACCACACATCTCAGGAATGGTCGAACTGAGAATGTACAAGAGTACACTTCATTTACACTCATACATATCATCCTCTGAAGAATTATCTAAACGGTAGTTATCGGAGGCTAAACAGGAAAAGAAAAAAAAAAAGTAATGAAATTACAATATATTAGACAGGTTCGACTGTCCACGGTAGCACTGCAAAAAGTTTGACTAGGAACCTGGTGCGTTAAGCCTTGCGGCTACACCAGTCTCCCGGTTGTACATATGATATATGTTTTTGTAAGTTGTGAAATTACAATACTGTATTCAGGGCCAACTGTCGCCGCCAGTACTGCAACACCTTTGACTAGGTACCTAGTGCGTTACACCAATCTGCCGACAATTCAAGTGTAAGTTGCGAAATTACAATACATTAGTTAGGCCTGACTGTCGACTCTGTCACTGCTACACATTTGGCTAGGTACCTGGGGCGTTAAGTCTCGCGGCTACCTCAGTCTTCTGACCAAACAAGTGAAATTTATTCTTTCTAAATAGTGAAATTAGAAGAGTTTGATTAGGCCGGACTTTCGACGCTAGTACGGAAACCTCTGACTAGGAACCTGGTGCGTGAATTCTCGCGGCTACACCAGTCTACCTACAATACAAGTGAAATTTTTACCAAGTTAGTTGTGAAATTACAGTACTTTAGTTTGGCCCGACTGGCGATGCCACCTCTGCTACTCCTCTGACTAGGTACATTGTAAGTTAAGTCTCGCGGCTACACCAGTCTGCCGACTGTACAAGTGTAATGTGAGCTATGGACATTGCCTATC
The DNA here is from genome assembly GCF_047948215.1 of Lycorma delicatula. Lineage (NCBI taxonomy): Eukaryota > Metazoa > Arthropoda > Insecta > Hemiptera > Fulgoridae > Lycorma > Lycorma delicatula. The sequence continues at coordinate 112,732,810 of NC_134462.1, forward strand.
CAAGAGTCGCGTGTTGCTACTGAATATTATCGTTACATAGTTTTCTTTTATATGCATCAGGATTTACAAGAGATGCTTTTGATGACAATTTAATAAATAAACTCTCTCAGTTTCTCTCTCTCTCTCTCTCTATCTGTCTGTCTGCCTCTCATTCTCTCTCTTTGTTTGTCTGCTCTCTCTCTCTCTCTCTCTCTCTCTTACTCTCCCTATATCTTTCTCTCTTACTCTTTCGCTCTCTCCCTCCTGTCAATTTTAATAAAAAATTGAACGCCTACCACAAAATCAACGCTGACAATACAGTTGTAGGATTTTCCAGTAACGTGTGGCTGGTTGTCTTTCTGGCTGCCTGTCCGTCTAACTGGCTGACATCATTTAAAATTAAAAACCCGACTATAGAATAAAAATAAAATTGTATTTCTTAGCAGAGGATTTAAAAATTAAAGTTGTTAAATTAATAAAAGTTTTAGCAATGAAGACATTTAATTGTTAAAGATCGAGGTCAATTAAAATTAACAACCTGGCTGGCTGGCTGAGAATTTTTTTTTAGTTCATCTTTCCTGACCCTATCTTGGGCGAATCTCGTTTTTTGTCGTGAACGGTTTCTCGTCGTCATAATGCATATGTCGGGTATACGGAAATGCTGTAAGTTTGTAATTCGCCTGAGAAAACGTGAAACCGGATTTCATACTTAAATTTACGAAAAACCGGCCGACCGATTGCTTTCAAATTTCACCGCCTTGCTGGAGGTCGTCAAATTAACAGTCTACCGTATTTTCAACTCGTTCCTACTCTCGGTTTCGGTTCAATTAACGGCACTGTTCTATACTGATAACGGTTGGAGATAATTCATTTATAATTGAAAAATCGGTTTTCCGAGCCGATTTTACCGACAGGGTGGCTTCCTTTTCTTAGTCTGACGCTCGGTTCGTTCGTTTACGATTTTTTATAAATCAATCCTTAAGGCCGATTTTCAAAACATAACTGCCCGAACCCGCGTCGCGCAACAAAAACGTGCTTGTCAAAAAATTCAGCAGAAAATCTAGTATTTTTCGGTTTTCTTTTCGACTTTTTAACTGTCACGACAACGATTTTGGAAAAATCGCTTCGACGCGGTAAGGGCGGATTTCATGGTTAAGGGAGCTTTTTTGCCGATTTTTCATCGCCAGTAACTCGGCAACCGTTAGGCCTATCGACACGGGAAAAAATCTGCCGTCCCGATTCGACTCGGCTTCCGACCGGTAACAAAATTATCCCCGTGCTCCCCCCTCCCCAACACGGATTGGGCCCCAGCCCGAATACGGTCGGAAACGCGTATCTAGACAACCGCTCGTCCGATCGCGATCAAACAAAAACTAAAAATTTTCTTTTTTCAAGCCCAAAAACATTTGTCGGAAACATTATTGCGTATACCTTCGGGTTCGCCCGAAAAAAGGTTTTAAATTTTCCAAAAAATTAAAAAACCCATTTACTCGCGTTCAGACAAACCGATTCGGACCAAACTCAATACAGACAAGCGAGCCCCGATAGGGAAGGGATAACCGCACTCATATTCCCGATATGGGCTAAGTCCAATTTCCGATCTCTACGTTCACCACACCGAGTCTGCAGTCGATCGCGCAAACGAAAATTTCACCAGACTCCGGATATACGCGTTTCAAGGGATCTAAGCTTTCTTAGCCGATGTGAATTTTTTCAAAGGTTTTCGCCCTCCGTTCAAGAGATACGGCCGAAAAATGAAAAAAAAATTGCGATTTTCCGTCCCCTCGCGTACGAAAGCAGCACGTTTTTCCCGGCTCTAACTCGGTCGGAAAAATACCCCGTCGAAAGACGCTTCGACCTAGCGAAACCGATTTTCAATAAGCGCGCGTGTTAATTTTTTACGGCTGTACCAACATTTCGACGAATATTCGTTAAATTTTTGCAATTATTTTACATCTATCACAAAACAAAGAAATGATTTTAGAATTAATGAGAATTAAAATATAAATGTACTTTTAGTGAAAGCAAGTTGGTTATTAAAACACCTACGACATTCGATTAAATAACAACGATATTATATTGTTAGTTCGATTCTCGTTCTTTATCATCACTGGTGGTAACTTCTCCTTGTAAGATCCAAATATTTCATTAATTAAAATTTTATTTGGCTATAACTCTGGAACCGATCAAAAATAAGTATTTTTGAGTTTTTCTTAATCGCAATAAGCCCTCGTTGACAGCTTTTCAACGATATATCATAAGCGGTACTTATTTTCATCGGTTCGAGTTATAGCTCAATAAAAGTTTAATTAATGAAATATTTGGATCTTACAAGAGGAAGGCATATCGGTTCGAATGAGACTTCATCTCCTTTTTTTCAATTTAAATATATTGATTTATTAATAATTATTAACCTCTGATTGTAAAAAAAATAACAATAAATAATAAGTCAATAATAAAATTAAAAAAAAAATCAATGAAAAAATATGAGAAGTTAATAATGAAACAAAATTTTATGTACTTTTAAAAATGTATATATGTAATTTAATAGGAAATCTCAGTGGGAAATTACCTATTCCCTTAGCGGGATGTTTGAAATTCCGCAGGGGCGTCAACTTAACTTAATATTTTCGTTTTAAATATTATTTATAATTAATTCAAAGGTTGGTACCGCTGTTGGTTTCAATTAAATAAAGAAATAATTTTACACCGAAAAGAAAAAGGATTCTCCCTAAGACTCAAACTGTATTACGAAGGGACGCGGCTGAATAACGCCTTAGACCAACCGGCTAGCGCAGGTTCACGTCACATTGAGTGAAAAATATTGTATATAAGTTGCGCGGGAGAAAAATGAAATATATTAGTATACTTCAATCATCGTAACACTATGCGTGCGTGCGTGCGTATGTGTGTGTGAATTAATTTTTTTTTCTTTAATTATTATAGTTCTATTATATATTATAATAAAACTAAATGATCTAAAACTGATCTAATCGCTTCAAAATATTCAAAAAAATATACACTCTGACGTAATATTAATCGAGTAAATTTTTAATTAATAAAAAACAGAAACCCGAGGGACGCGAAAACACGGGGTTTTAATACGGCCGTCTTACCTGAAATGTAAAACTCCTTCTATACACATGAAAAATATACTGTTTTACTTAAAAAAAACTATGTAAATTAACTACAAAACTAAATAAATGAACCCGAGATTGAAATGTTTAAGTTAAAACGGTCCAAAAACAAAAAGATAATTTCGTCTGATGTACAGACTATTAAATACATAATCGAACTTAATTTAACCGATAGAAGTTTTTGTTCGTTTCGATATATCGCATCGTTTGTATTTCCACGGCAACATTCTGTACTTAAGAAAGGAAACCGAATATAAAAGGATATTTAATAACAGGCGAGAATTTAAAAACAAAAAAAAAATAGAAAGTAAAAATACACAGCAATAATATTCATTCTTCACTAAATTAACACCGTTTGAAATATTTTACGGTCATACTAATTCTAATTCATTACTAGAAGTAGACACGCGTAAAAAATAGATTTAATAAACAAAATTACTTCGATCAATAATCAAAGAAAAACATTTTGTCGGGAACTAAATTTAACGAATCCTAGTATTTACAACCTATAGTGACACCGGCAAATATTAGTTTTTACGTTACGAACAATACTCAAATTTATAAAGAACTAATGAACTTACATATCTAATAACAGAATATCAAATTGAAGGACCGCAGGTAAAATTATTCATTCTTTAAACAAAATTATACAGAATCGACTAATTATTATTTCTTTTACTCACTATGTACACGACAGCGTTGACTTTTCGTTTCGTTTTTCGAAGATAGATTTTCGTGTGATAGGTATCTTCTTACGACTCGAAGATGACCTTCACGTTTACTAAAACTTATGTACGTAAGTAACAAAGAACTAAGAATTGTGAGAGTAGGACTTATATCTTGTTTTCGTTAACATAATACTATACTACAACTCGCTTAATAATAAAACTTTATCTATATGCACGTATATTACATTTATACTTTATATGTTTTCCATATAATGCTATGAATACCTACTTCAATTCGCGATAATGAAACATAATGTAATAGACTTCTACGTGCGCTTCCTGTAATAAACGCTTAGTAACATAAAATACTATTTTATTTTTCACGCCTTATGGATTTTACTAAATTTTCTTAATTTTCAAACGATCCTTTTTTTCCCAGAATCGATTATCAATTAGATTAGATTAACTTCCATCGGTCTTTTTTAGGGTCAACTCCCTCCCCAAAAAAATCCTTTTCGTCTTACATTCCCATCCTCGCGAAAAAAAAACACAATCGGCATGGAAATTAACAGGAGCTTAAATCGATCGTAGCATTGTAAATAATTCTCCTCGTATTACTTTTCCTTCCTCACGGAACGAGTGTCAAAGAGATAATAGCTTCATCGTTCGTGAAAATTACTTAGGTTTGAACAGAAACCATCTCTAGGAAGGCGATATTTGTTTACGTACCATTTTTAACCGCTTAGAAGACGTTGCCTCGGTCGGCCTTTGAAGACGTACTGTTCGAGATGTACCGTGCGCTAGGTACAATATAAGTTATTGACGATGGTAAATTGACGTTCGGTGTAGCGGTAAAACCGGTACGGAAATCGCTAAAGCCCTTAAACCTATACCGGATAAAAACAAAATGCAACCTTTTCGTTTCGGGTAAAGAGTTTTACAACCACCTCACCGGGATAATCTGATTGTTAGATCGATCGAAAATCATAATAGAAAAATATACACTTGGAAAAAGCCAGGCGATACTGTAAGGTATCAGATAGATTATATCATGGTTAAGCAAAGATTTAGGAATCGACTCGTTGACTGCAAAACTTACCCTGGAGCAGACATTGATAGCGACCGTAATTTGGTGATAATGAAATGTAAATTGGGATTTAAAAACCTGAAGAAAAAAAGAGGAGATAAAGAATATTTTTCAGGAGGACATACTCAGAGGTCTGAGTAAAAAAGATAAGGTAGAAAATGTAAAAGAAGAATGGGAGAATGTTAAAAAGGAAATTATTAAATCAGCAAAAGCGAACTTAGGCGGAACAAAGAGAACCGGTAGAAAACCTTGGGTTTCAGACGATATATTGCAGCTCATGGATGAACGTAGAAAATATAAGAATGCTAGTGATGAAGAAAGTAAAAGGAACTATCGGCAATTAAGAAATGCTATAAACAGGAAGTGCAAACTGGCGAAAGAAGAGTGGATTAATGAAAAGTGTTCAGAAGTGGAAAGAGAAATGAACATTGGTAAAATAGACGGAGCATACAGGAAAGTTAATGAAAATTTTTGGGGTACATAAATTAAAATCTAATAATGTGTTAAACAAAGATGGTACACCGATATATAATACGAAAGGTAAAGTCGATAGATGGGTGGAATATATTGAAGAGTTATACGGAGGAAATGAATTAGAAAATGGTGTTATAGAGGAAGAAGAGGAAGTTGAGGAGGATGAAATGGGAGAAACAATACTGAGATCTGAATTTAAGAGGGCATTAAAAGATTTAAATGGCAGAAAGGCTCCTGGAATAGACGGAATACCTGTAGAATTACTGCGCAGTGCAGGTGAGGAAGCGATTGATAGATTATACAAGCTGGTGTGTAATATTTATGAAAGAGAGGAAGTTCCGTCAGACTTCAAAAAAAGTGTTACAGTCATGATACCAAAGAAAGCAGGGGCAGATAAATGCGAAGAATACAGAACAATTAGTTTAACTAGTCACGCATCAAAAATCTTTACTAGAATTCTATACAGAAGAATTGAGAGGAGAGTAGAAGAAGTGTTAGGAGAAGACCGATTTGGTTTCAGGAAAAGTATAGGGACAAGGGAAGCAATTTTAGGCCTCAGATTAATAGTAGAAGGAAGATTAAAGAAAAACAAACCGACATACTTGGCGTTTATAGATCTAGAAAAGGCATTCGATAACGTAGACTGGAATAAAATGTTCGGCATTTAAAAAGAATTAGGGTTCAAATATAGAGATAGAAGAACAATTGCTAACATGTACAGGAACCAAACAGCAACAGTAACAATTGAAGAACATAAGAAAGAAGCCGTAATAAGAAAGGGAGTCCGACAAGGATGTTCCCTATCTCCGTTACTTTTTAACCTTTACATGGAACTAGCAGTTAATGATGTTAAAGAACAATTTAGATTCGGAGTAACAGTACAAGGTGAAAAGATAAAGATGCTACGATTTGCTGATGATATAGTAATTCTAGCCGAGAATAAAAAGGATTTAGAAGAAACAATGAACGGCATAGATGAAGTCCTACGCAAGAACTATCGCATGAAAATAAACAAGAACAAAACAAAAGTAATGAAATGTAGATGGACGAAGCAGTAGCGATATAAAATGCCGTATAGCACAAGCTAAACGAGCCTTTAGTAAGAAATATAATTTGTTTACATCAAAAATTAATTTAAATGTCAGGAAAAGTATAGGGACAAGGGAAGCAATTTTAGGCCTCAGATTAATAGTAGAAGGAAGATTAAAGAAAAACAAACCGACATACTTGGCGTTTATAGATCTAGAAAAGGCATTCGATAACGTAGACTGGAATAAAATGTTCGGCATTTAAAAAGAATTAGGGTTCAAATATAGAGATAGAAGAACAATTGCTAACATGTACAGGAACCAAACAGCAACAGTAACAATTGAAGAACATAAGAAAGAAGCCGTAATAAGAAAGGGAGTCCGACAAGGATGTTCCCTATCTCCGTTACTTTTTAACCTTTACATGGAACTAGCAGTTAATGATGTTAAAGAACAATTTAGATTCGGAGTAACAGTACAAGGTGAAAAGATAAAGATGCTACGATTTGCTGATGATATAGTAATTCTAGCCGAGAATAAAAAGGATTTAGAAGAAACAATGAACGGCATAGATGAAGTCCTACGCAAGAACTATCGCATGAAAATAAACAAGAACAAAACAAAAGTAATGAAATGTAGATGGACGAAGCAGTAGCGATATAAAATGCCGTATAGCACAAGCTAAACGAGCCTTTAGTAAGAAATATAATTTGTTTACATCAAAAATTAATTTAAATGTCAGGAAAAGATTTTTGAAAGTATATGTTTGGAGTGTCGCTTTATATGGAAGTGAAACTTGGACGATAGGAGTATCTGAGAAGAAAAGATTAGAAGCCTTTGAAATGCGGTGCTATAGGAGAATGTTAAAAATCAGATGGGTGGATAAAGTGACAAATGAAGAGGTATTGCGGCAAATAGATGAAGAAAGAAGCATTTGGAAAAATATAGTTAAAAGAAGAGACAGACTTATAGGCCACATACTAAGGCATCCTGGAATAGTCGCTTTAATATTGGAAGGACAGGTAGAAGGAAAAAATTATGTAGGCAGGCCACGTTTGGAATATGTAAAAAAAAATTGTTAGGGATGTAGGATGTAGAGGGTATACTGAAATGAAACGACTAGCACTAAATAGGGAATCTTGGAGAGCTGCATCAAACCAGTCAAATGACTGAAGACAAAAAAAAATTCCCCAAAAACTTCTTTATCACTTATTTAAATGCTTTCCAAGCTTCTTTTTCAATGTCCTCTATATTTTTTTGAATGACTCAGTCTTCAAAAAGTTTACAAACATCTGGACCATTGAAAACACCTTTCACTTTCAGTTCTGACAGTTGTGGAAACGTATGGCATATACATTTAAAACACTCTCCTTCTTTAGAGAGAACCTTTACAAATTGTTTCATCAATCCCAGTTGTAGTAAATCTACTTGGCGTAATAAAAAACAATAAATGAATGCTACAAAGTAAATAATTTATGATTTTTTGTTTAATTTATCAAATTAAAAAAAAAATGTATTTCTAATTCACTTACCACAAACATTAAAAGTGCAGCCACAGTTAAATTATTATTACTTGGTGACCCTTAATTTTGACTACAAAATGTTATCATCCAAACTTAAATGTTAAAAATGCTGCTACTCACTTTACAGATTTTTCTACAAAATGTAATCTTTTACAATTAAATAATTTGTTATAACTCTTGCGGCAATTCTCATGATTTAGTTTTTTCTAATCTTACTGACGTTAAGTGTTAATGCTCATGGTGAAATGTTTTATCGTTATAAATATATCATTTACCTTAAGACAACAACGTTGTCTTAAGATTTTGAATTCTAGTCTTATCTCTCATAAATATTTCACGGATTATAAAAATATTAGTATTGTAAGATTTAATATTTACTAAATGATGCAATGTACATCTACTAATTTTAAGAATTATTTAACAACAAAGTGTATGTAATACACTTAGTTGTAAAGATTTATTATTAAATTATACTGTTAATGTTGAGGAATCTTTATTTAATTATTCATAAGATTATTTTATAGCTAACAAAAATGACGATAGATCTTCTCCATCTCATATGGATTTTGAAACTCTAACAATGATTTTTTCAACTGAAATTACATTTAATTGTAATGACTGCTACAGAAAATGTTATTCTGAGAATGATGTTAAAGTCATTTGCTGACTAATTACAATTTTTTGATTGGCCCAGAAAATATTCATTCTCTTTTAGTGAAACAGATTCTCCGCCTTTTTGTACAGTTTTCAACTAAGCTCTTAAATTGTTCTTTAAATACTCTTGTTTCTAATAGCGTTTGGTAAATTTGCTACATATGCCCATTATTTAAAAACTGTAATATCCATAATTATTTCACTATCAGCAAATGCAAAGTTTTTGCCAAACTCTTAAATAAAGTAGTTTGAATGAAAATTACACCTCGTATAAAGAAATTTGTAATTCCTGAAAAGCATGGTTTTTTGGAACGTAAATCTATACAAACGACCTTTTGTGTATATATGGATAATAATGTTGATTCACTAAATGATGGTTATTAAATTGATGAAATTTATACTGATTTCTGTTCTGCATTTGATGTAGTTAATATCATATTAACCCACCGGGTTGGTCTAGTGGTGAACGCGTCTTCCCAAATCAGCTGATTTGGGAGAGAGTTCCAGCGTTCAAGTCCTAGTAAAGCCAGATATTTTTACACGGATTTGAAAACTAGATCGTGGATACCGGTGTTCTTTGGTGGTTGGGTTTCAATTAACCACACATATCAGGTATGGTCGAACTGAGAATGTACAAGACTACACTTCATTCACACTCATACATATCATCCTCTGAAGAATTATCTAAACGGTAGTTACGGGAGGCTAAACAGGAAAAAGAAGAAGAAACTAACGAGTATTACTTTTACACACTATCAACTGTAGAGTCACATAAAGCTCAGCAAAATGGTTCCTTTTAGAGTTTAATCAAATAATGTTATTCAAAACGTTGTGATGCGTAATATTCGAGGACGAAACGTATGTTTTGGAACTGAAATGAAAGATTTATTATAATTTTCTGAACGTGCTCTTTTCAAAATACACGTCCGCCAGTCGGTCATAAAAATAAATTGTTTTTCTCAAAGACGGACTAAGTGCATATAAAAAAAGATATTTGCGAAATTGCACTTGAAAGCGTCAATATTTGCCGACAAAGACACATGTATAAGGCCTCCTAAACATTTATTAACCATTTCGGAAATTGTATTGAAGATCTTAGAACTAACCGCTCCACGTGCTTCCCTTTAACACATTGAAGGGTCATGTAACTTTCTACCTGCCTGTACTATGTTGAAATTGTACGACGCGTTCGTTAAATAATTTTTTATTTGTTTTTATAAAGGTTATTTTTCCGCCCCCCCCCCCTCAAATTGACCGCTCTGGGTCCGTACTTAGATCTGGGCCTGTCCACTCCAATGGTCTATAGTAACAAAATATATTTTTTTCATTTTTGAAAAACCTTCTTTAATCTAAATCTATCCTGAATGTTACCCGTTGAATTTAAAATTTAACTTTTTGATAGCACTTTTTAGTATTCATTTAAAAAAATACCCAAAAATGTTCACCCTTTTTCTAGAAAATTAACAATTTTTTATTTATTTAGAATTACGAATATATCTTTATATTTTTTTATTTATTTTTTACATTTACTTTTAACATTTAAAGTTCATTCTATTAAAATTTTATTTTATCCGAATGCTACCTCTTGAGTACGGGAATCTCCAAAATATAAAAAAATTCTCAATTTTAAATATTTAATTCTCAAAACGTATTTTGTTAAACAATAAAGTAACAAAAAAAATTAACCCCTTCCCCTTCCCCTGATGGGGAGCTGCCAAAATTAAATAAAAAAAAAACAAAAAACGTTTTTTAGATTTATTTAAAATTAATCTTAGTGAATATTTTAATCGATAGAAAGAAACCGCTGATGAATAAGCCAATATTATAAAGAAGACGAAAACATATATTTCGATATACGATTGTAATGTTTTTTTTAATTATTACCTTCATAGGACAAAATATTGTTGATTTTTGCATTCGTAAATGTTGAATAACATTTACAATTTAAAAAAAATATATAATAAATTTTATTTGACAACATAATTTTATTGTATTATTAGCAGACAATGCTCGCTATTGTTAGATTTGAGTATATATATATATATATATATATATATATATATATATATATATAGATTAAATTAACACAATTGAAAGTTTGATAAATTATTCAAAAAATTAACACTACGAACTTCACAAAATTTAACTTTTCACTTTTCCATTTCCCTGTACCCTTTTCCCTTTCCCGCTATTTCCTTCTTTCCAATTTTACAGTTTCCTCAATTTACTTTTTCCCATTTACCCCTTTTCCACTATTCCCTATTTCTCTTTTTTATTTTATCCCATTTTTTCCGTTTTTCCCGACGCGTAATTCGGTCCAGTAGTATTTTAGTCTATAGATGAGATATATATCAACATTGCATTTTATATATATAAACTGATTATGATTCAAATCGGTCCATAATAAAAATTTTTCTAAATATCTCAACCTCAGTGCCACCTAGCAACACTATTTTTCGCAAAAATATCTCTTTTCACAAAATTAATACATTTTCTGAATATGAACCAAATCGGACCACAAATGCAACTTTTTCAAATATCTCGACTCCAGCGCCATCTAACGGGTCCGTTTTTTTTCAGAGGTATCTATTTCCATATAAGTAACTTATATTCTGAATATGAGCCGTATCGGACCATAAATAGAATTTTCTGAAATATCTCGACCCCAACGCCACCTATCGGGTCCAAACTAACTCAGAAACCTTCCCTGACATGCGTCCAACCGTTTCCCAAAATTTCATCGCTATCGGATGAACGAATTAGGAAGGCATAAGAGACATACAGACAGACAAACAGTTATATATATAAATTTCAATTTTGTTGAATATAATGCAGAGAACCGGAAAACATTTACAATTCCCTACTGATTTTTAAAGAGCAACTATATTTCATTGTATTTTAAATTTTAAATATAATGAATAAAATACAATTAATTGGATTTTAAAATACGAAGATGGAATTCTGATTTAATTGTCCATTAATAATAAATGATTTTTTTTTAATCAATACGTTTAAATATTAAAATAAATAAATAGATATTTTTATTTACAGAAAAGAAATTATCTGTAATATCACATCATAAATTACTTTTGTTTTTTTACAAGATTTCTTAACTTAAGAAAACAAAATTATTAAAAATATAATAAAGTTTTTACTTACATTTAATAGTCCGTATAATTTAAATAATACATAAATAAGATGTAAAAAATAAAAACCGTTTATAATATAATACATTAGCACCGATAAAATTAAAGAACAAATAAAAATATATAAATTTAAACATAACAAACAGGTTCTCCTCCGCGTTATTTCTTTATAAATTATTGATTTTAAATGACCGCCACAAAAAAATGTCCAGTGGTGTAAGGTCAGCAGATCTTATCGGCAACAACTGTTTCTCTTCTATCTATCGATGCTTGGGAAACAACATAAAATTTAAATAACGGACATCGATGGGGGGTAAAACTTTATTATTGCGGCTGCAACTCTAATAAAATTTAATAAATTTTATTGTAAAAAAAGAATCTGTACTAGATCATATCACCTGAAAAGGCGTAATTTTGTCTTTTATATTATTTACAGGAAGAAGAATATCTTAATAAAAAAATGTTACTTCCATATAAAAATTATTTCTCCAACAATATTTATTGACATGTTTATCACATAAATTATACTACGTTAAAAGGATGCTTGTTATTCTTTAAAATGACTGTGTCAACCGGTTTTTCATATCACAATCAATAATCATTCCGGTAATTGCAGATTAACATAAATATTAATTATGGGTGATTAAGAAATCTGGTTTTCAATGCTTGCAACCATTTTTTATTTTTTTTGTTCAGCCTCCGGAACCATGGTAAGGTATTACTTCAGAGGATGACATGTAGCAAATGAGAAATGTATTCTTGTACAGTCTCAGTTAGACCATTCTTGAGATATGTGGTTAATTGAAACCTAACCGCTAAAGAACACCGGTATTCACGATCTAATATTCAAATCCGTATAAAACCTTTACTAGAATTTCAACCTTAGAACTCTCGACTTCGAAATCACCTGATTTCTAATGACGAGTTTAACTAATAGACCAAGCCGGCGAGTTAATGCTTGCAACCAATAAACAGCTTAGATGTAAGTTTTTATTTACACTGGATTAATATGAAACAAATAACTAAACGAAAAATTAAATACAGAAAATATCTTTATTTAAGTATATATTGAAAATATTTGTGTAGGCAATAAAAAGAAAAAAATTAGAATACCTTAGTATTACAAAATAACTTTTATAGTGAGGTTAATATTTAATTCCTCATTATGAACGAAGATGAAAGTTATTTTTATCTTCACAAGTTTACTTATTTTATTAATTAAAGAAACCTATTGAGAAATATTATATAAATAAATAACTTTTTACATTTTTTAAATAGGTAAAAATATTTTAAAATTCACAGGAACCCCCCATTTTATACCGACGAATAGTAATGTAGGGTTCTATAAAATTTAGTTTTGATAATATCATTAATTTGATTATTTAAACAACAAATTCATTACTGATCATATAAATATTCATATTGAAAAAATGTTATAAAATCAATAATTTATGAACTTTATTTAGACAAATTTATTGAATTAAAATTTTTAAGGTTAGATAAGTTAAAGAAAAAATTTAAAAAATGAATTAACCTAATTATTTTTTTCAATAATATTTCTTATACTAAACAAAGAAACGCAATATAGATATAACGTACTCCAATTTAAACCCAGTCAAACCAGATTTTAATTTAAAAAAAGTACAGATTAATCTTCAGGAGGTCCCGGGTTTCTATCGAAATGAATATAATAAACCTTCCGATGTAGGAGATTAAATTAGAATTCTGGCCGTTTCCAGTCGTATTTTAAAACTAATGGCTACTGTATAAATTCTCCCGTCCAATATTCCGGTTTTGGGTTCTAATAAATAATATACTCTTGTTATATAATAAGTTACAAGTATTTAAACTATATGAAATAAGGGACGCAGTTGATAATGGCGGTCGAATGAAGTATAATATGTAAGCAAACATTTCCAGGAAATCGTACGAATCAATAAATTAATATATATATATATTTATGTAATAAATATTTTCTAAATAAATCAAATCAAAATATATCGTATACTGTACTTACTTATATTTTTAAAGTCGTATTTTGCCTGATATCCATTCAAAAAACTTTAGTTGTTACTTATTAAAAAATCTTCACGTTAGTTTCACTGCAATGTATCACATTAATGATGGAAGTACACTAAAGTAAACTATACAAATTAAAAGATAAACATAATTCAAATTCTTTTGTTAATTTATTTTAAATATATAAACTTTGATTTAATCAATTAAATGTTTTTTCAAACCAAAACAAAACAAGTATTAATTTTAAAATAAATGATTTATCTTAAACGACTGTTAACTATATACTAAATTAATTCTAGTTTTAACTTTACTCTCTAGAGAGCATTATTGGTTTCTGAAATAAAGAATACACACGATGACTATTTTTTACATCCCTCACACCCTTGTCGACTGAACATTGGTCACGTACAAGGCTTTTTGTTATATAGTTGTCTTATGCAATATCACTTGTCCTTGAAGTCTACATATAATAGCGTTTTTTTTTTTTTTTGTTTTATCTTGTCATCTTTAATATAAGGTTTTTTTTTTAGCACAAGAGCAGCTGTGGAATTTTAAAAAGAGTTTTAGACTATATATATATATATATATATAACAAAAAAATATCTCGGTAACCCAAAGAAATTTTTTCAGCCATAGTACGGAATAAAGAATGATAAATGAAATGGTTTCCTGTCTTGACAAAAGACGAATATGTATTTCATATATTGATTTACAGATTCAAAATGTTTATTATATTCGCTAAATGGTTTGTCTAATTAATAAACATTATTCATTACTTTCATATAAAATATTACTCTTATATCAGCAGAGAAGATATTTTACATACATCATAGTCATTAGAAGAAATAGAAATAATATGTAAAACAATAAATTAATATACGTAGAAGTTTTACACAAAATTCTTTAAATAAAAGAATGACATTAGAATATGAATAATCACACTATAATAAAGCAACGTAATGATAATTATCTTCTAATCGTTTATTTAGACTAAATAATTTTCCGTTCATATAAGTTATAAAAAAAAATTTCTCAGAATTATCAGAGGAATTCCCATACGAAATACAAAAAATTATCATTAAAATCATTCAATTTAATGAAGAATAAACCTTGAACATCTATCATTTTTACTTTTCCGAGGAACGGATCAAATTTGACCTCCTTCATCAAATTATGTGTTTAATTAAAAATTTATACAGTATTAAAAGCATTAATGTGAAATAAAATTCTTTTCAGCACCTGAGTGCTGAAAAATTCCAAACGTTGCCTGCCTACACAATTCCTTCTACATGTCCCTCCAATATTAAAGCGACTATTCCAGGATGCCTTAGTATGTGGCCTATAAGTCTCTCTTCTTTTAACTATATTTGTCGCAATACCTCTTCATTTGTTACTTTATCCACCCATCTGATTTTTAACATTCTCCTATAGCACCGCATTTTAAAAGCTTCTAATCTTTTCTTCTCAGGTACTCCACTCGTCCAAGTTCACATCCATATAAAGCGATGCTCCAAACATATAGTTTCAAAAACCTTTTCCTGACGTTTAAATTATTTTTTGATGTAAACAAATTATATTTCTGACTGGAGGCTCGTTTCGCCTGTGCTATTCGGCATTTTATATCGCTCGTGCTTCGTCCATATTTAATAATTCTACTTCCCAAATAACAAAATTCTTCTACCTCCATAACCTTTTCTCCTCCTATTTTCACATTCAGTGGTTCATCTTCGTTATTTCTACTACATTTCATTACTTTCGTTTTGTTCTTGTTTATTATCATGCGGTAGTTCTTGCGTAGGACTTCATCCATGCCGTTCATTGTTTCTTCTAAATTCTTTTTACTCTCGGCTAGAATTACTATATCATCAGCAAATCATAGAATCTTTATCTTTTCACCTTGTACTGTTACTCCGAATCTAAATTGTTCTTTAACATCATTAACTGCTAGTTCCATGTAAAGATTAAAAAGTAACGAGGATAGGGAACATCCTTGTCGGACTCCCTTTCTTTTTACGGCTTCTTTCTTATGTTCTTCAATTATTACTGTTGCTGTTTGGTTCCTGTAAATGTTAGAAATTATTCTTCTATCTCTCTATTTGAACGCTAATTTTTTAAAAATGATGAATATTTTATTCCAGTCTACGTTATCGAATGCCTTTTCTAGGTCTATAAATGCCAAGTATGTTCCTTCTACTATTAATCTGAGGCCTAAAATTGCTTCCGTTGTCCCTATACTTTTCCTGAAACCAAATCGGTCTTCTCCTAACACTTCTTCTACTCTCCTCTCAATTCTTCTGTATAGAATTCTAGTTAAGATTTTTGATGCGTGACTAGTTAAACTAATTGTTCTGTATTCTTCACATTTATCTGCCCCTGCTTTCTTTGGTATCATGACTTACATCCCACTTTTTTTGAAGTCTGACGGAAATTCTCCTTTTTCATAAATATTACACACCAGTTTGTATAATCTATCAATCGCTTCCTCACCTGCACTGCACAGTAATTCTACAGGTATTCCGTCTATTCCAGGAGCCTTTCTGCAATTTAAATCTTTTAATGCTCTCTTAAATTTAGATCTCAGTATTGTTTCTCCCATTTCCTCCTCCTCAACTTCCTCTTCTTCCTCTATAACACCATTTTCTAATTCATTTCCTCTGTATAACTCTTCAATATATTCCACCCATCTATCGACTTTACCTTTCGTATTATATATTTGTGTACCATCTTTGTTTAACACATTATTCGATTTTAATTTATGTACCTTAATACTATAAAATAATGAATTTTTTTTTCAAAAAGAAAGCGATAAAAAAATAATAACCAAAGAAAATCCAAAACTTTTATTTTAAAAATAACATAATTAAATAATTAATTTTTTATCTTCATAACGTAATTTTCAAAATAACAGTAATTATTATTATCGTTTTAAAAATTAATCTAGGAAGATATTTGATCGATAATATCATTCGAATAATAATCGTTAAAGCGGTCGTCTAAATCTTATAAACATAAGATTTTAATAATTTAGTTCGGAAATTAAAAAAACGGTAGCACCGTTTACAAATAACATCATTTACAAATAACAGTGTTTACGTTCAACACAGGCCGGTTTTCAAAGTAGGTGACACGGGGAGACAATATAAACGGTGTTAATATCGGACACCATAACATCAGCGGACAAACAGTATCGCATAAAATAAGTTACAATTTAACCGACGCAACAAATAATACTATTTGAAAGCGATAGTCGGGGTAAAGATCGAGCGAGAAGAAATAAATCTTAACTTACAAAAGGAAAAGACATTATCAGTCGGTCAGACGGTCGGTATAGCCGACTTAAAATATGAAATACGGTCGAATAGAACGTTGAAGTAAAGAGAAGAGTAGAGAAATGTCTGAAAAGCAACAGCAGTTTAGAACTTCGAGAACTTTAGAAAGAATAATTAACATTATTAAGGGACCGAACCTGGTTATTAAATTATTAAGACCTGACCGAACCTGGAACCGTCAGTTGGTGTATTATTTAAGAAAGAGCTGCCGCGTCGGTACCGTCGTCTCATGTCCTTTATTCACACCTCTTCTACAAGTAGTGTAGCGTTTCAACCCCGCCTTCTTTCATTACACTTCTTGTTTGTTTCATTACAGACATTGTTAATCTGTACCCTCTTATTACCCCTGAACTCATCTCTTTCTCTTTAATTTTGAGTTTCATTTATTTTCTCGTTTAATAACAGCGCATTTCAAATCGTGTTAAAATATTTGTATTTAATTATTAAAATGAAATGCTACCTGTACTAGAAAAAAATAATAAAGTTTACACATTCCTTCTCTAGTTGTATAACTGGAAAAAAATAAATATATTTCTAAACAAATGTAGTTTTTTCTGCGGTATTGAAATATATAAAAAAATATATGTTGTGTATATTATAATAGGAAACTAAAAATAAATTTAATTCGTTTAAAATACTAATCGCTAATTAAACAGCGCATATAATATTAAATGAAGTACTGACACATTTCGATTAGAACTGAAATTTATTTTTGTCTTACCAACAACTAACGGTTACTCAGTTAGATTGAAAGATCATTTTATATTTGTCGCCGGGCAAAGTCGTTTAATAAAGATCGCCCGGGATGTGTTGAGTACTGCTACCGATACATGTCACGTCTCATTATCGTAACATAATATAATTACAAATTAGCGTAAATGTAATCGGCGAGAAATCGATGTATTAAAAATATAAAATAACGGGTAACTTACCGATAACATTAATTTCAACGGATGTAACACGATATTAAATAATAATACTTACGATTATTAAATTATAATATTTTCTCTAACAGAAATATTATAATAACGATGTTAAAGAACAATTTAGATTCGGAGTTAACAGAACAAGGTGAAAAGATAAAGATGATACGATACAGGGAAAAATCGGAAAAGTAAAACAATAAAAAAAGAGAAGAAGGGGAAAACGGGAAAGGGGAAATAGGAAGAGGGAGAGAGAGAATGGAAAGAAAAACAGGGAAAAGGAAAATGGAACGTGGTATAATTAAAATTGGGAAGGGAAAAGTTAAAGTGAGAAAGTGAAAAAAGGATAAAGCATTTTGTTAATGCTTTATCTAACTTTCAATTGTGTTCATTTATATATATATATATACTGAAATCTAGCGTAGTGAAGAAATTGCCGGGTCTGCTAGTTAAAATAAATAAATTATTTAAAATAGATAAAGAATATTTGTTTTAATAATGCGTGAGATGAAGAAAAAAACTGTTCTTTGCTGGCGTTCGTTGTTTTGTAAACATTCCTCACTCCACCGACTACGAACGTTCAAGGTTAACACAGAGTCTAGTGCTTTTATAAATTTCTTACGCAATAGCAGGATTGAGTGTTATCTTATAAAATAATTAAATAAAGTCAAACATTTTTGGATTAAATTGTTTTATTCATTGAGAGCCAAGTATTAATTAAAACGACGAAATATATTTTTAAATATCTAAATAAAATAAAATTAGGATTTACATGTATAATAAAGTGAATTAATAAATATATCTACGGGTGTATGTACGCGCTACAAACTTAATATTTTTTTTTTTAATTCCTGATTTGATATTTAAAAAATATAGTAACACTTAATAACAAAATTGTATGTGCGCGCGCGTGCGGGTCCGTATTTACATGTACTATATCTTGAGCTTGATTTCGTATATAAAATAATTATTATATGTAATTAAATAATAAGTAAAAATCTCGTTATAACCCCTTTGTGTATGGTTGGCTGTTGTAGTAATATGTCCATTTATAGTTTTAAGTGAAAATTTATTCTCTTTAATTTTTTATCTAATTATAAGTTCGGCAAGATTGATAGTAAATTTTAAAAACAATTTAATATTAGACGACGTGTAATGATGGATGATCTAACGTTAAAAAAATTTGATGTAGAATGAAACAGTTTGCGAACCAAATTTTAGATTGAATAATTTTTCATTACTTTTGTTGTTTAAAATAGTCTATCGATGACGTCATTCCGGAGTGGGGAGACGATGAGATGAGAGTGGGGAGACGATGTGTTGTGTAACTAAAGAAATTCACCGAGATGTTTTGTCTTGTTATTGGCGGGAATTATCGGTAGATAGGCGACTGAATACGTAGTGCCGTCACATAACAGTGTTGTTTAGTCTAACCTAAAACACATGTAACGTTATCCAAATTTCATCTTTTTATTGAGATATTCCTTATTACTGATTTAAGGTGAGTTTTATTTATTTTGTTAATATTATTACATTTGTTAGACAATAATTGGCAGTTGTTTTATTCTGTGTATGTATTATTCAAATTATTTATTAGATTAAAAATGTTAGATTCCAGTTAACGCCGATTGATTTTTACAAACTAAATTTAATAATAATAAATCAATAAATTTGTTGTATTTATCAATTAATAATTTATCCAAGTACTAAAGGGCGGGTAAACACTATCGAAAAAAATAAATAAAAAGAAACAAGTTATATGGTTGTATTTTAGGTTATTTGGCCATTAACGGTGTATATATTTAACTAAACTGATATAAGCAAAGGGTATTTCGTGAGTGATATATTAGATATAATTTTTAAGTCTGGTAACGAGAATGAATCGTGCTAAGCGAGAAAATAATTCGCGTCTGTATCCTTATAAAGAATATTCCTCACATCCACCATCGTAACATAATATCAGCTCCTGGGTTCGACACCCAAAATAGCTTACCGTTTCTTCACCGATCTCAGTTAATGTCGTTAAATATTCATAAATGAATGTATTCTCGGGAATAACACAAAAATTTGAAAAAAATAATTTTTGATAGGAAAGAAAGCTACAAATAATCATTTTAATAAATTCGTAAAAATATTTTTAGAAATCTATCGGCGTATTTTTTATTTAACATATATATTTAACAATAATTAATCGTAAGAAAAGAAAAAAAAAACATCGGTAGCGAGTTTGTAGAAGGCGACCGATATTTATAATTTATGTGAGGTTCTGAGTTCGACACCCGGTAATTGTCATATATCTTAATAATTATGCGTACATAGTATTTAAAGCAGAAATTATTCGTAAAAAGTGTACGACATATATACAACAAACAGTCATTACAAATTTTTATATTTAACATTTCCCGTGTTTACTTTATATTTTTTAAGCTAAATTAAAAAAAATCACAACATTGTTGAAAATGTATAGTCGATCTTTTAGAGGAAAACTATTTTTAAGAAAGATATAACGATCCTCCTTAGATCGATCGGTTGATAAATTAAGCGACTGATATACCAATAATCCTAGGTTCTAATCTCGGCATCGTTTGGCATTCCTTATCGGTTACAGTTCATTTAATTCTTTACTTACAATTATAAACGACGCAAAATAAAGAAATTACAAAAAAAAAACTATGTTTATTTGGCTGATCAAAGGAGCACTGAAATTAAAAAAAAATTGAAGTAACATAATTTAACGATGTACTCGTATTTTCGAAATAAAATTCTATACGCGTAATTTTTTATTACTACAAACGACGTTGTAACTTTTCTTCTCGTCGGGAAAAATCTTTGGATCAGAGGTTAAATTTTACGTAAATTTTTCATTTACAGTTACCGTTTTTTTGTTATAATTCCAACGAGAAATTTTTTAAAGCTTTTTCACGAACGGAAAGGCATTAATAAATTTAAAAAGTGTCGAAAACCTTAACGGTCAATTTTTTTATTACAAAGTTTTTGTAAAAATGCACTTTGAGTGAGAAAATTGAAAAAATACAAACATGTTTAAGTAGCCCACCGCATACAGCGAGAGAGATTGACGGAGGGGGAGTGTGAGAGAGTGACTGCGAGAGAGAGGGGTCGAGTGAGAGACAGAGCGGGTAGTGGGAGAGAGAGCGAGGGTGATGGAGAGAAATTGAGAGAGGGGTTGGTAGGGGGATCAGTGATGGAGAGGAAGCGAGACAGAGGGGGTCTCTCTCTCTCTCTGTTACTTCTCTTCTCTTCTAATACTATTCTTAATACGGAGTGGTATATAAAACGCAGCTCTAACATTGTGACTACAACAGGTGCCCCTATGTTGCCAATTAACCTGACTTTTCCTCCCCCTCTGGCCCTTTGGCCGCAAAGATCGGCATCATTTAATTTGCTGCGTTGCGTCCCATTTACGTAGAATAAATCTTCCAACCTAAACTAGTAAGCAAGATGAATACAAAAAAATATTTTTAATAAAATTTTTATTATTAATTTTTTTTTTTAAATTTAATAACGAATCATATTATTTATTATTTTACTATTATTTAAAAAAAAAAAAAAGTTTACTACTATTGGGGCAAATGTCAAACCTCTTTTTCCCCTTTTCCTTGACTTTTTTCATTCATAAAAACTATATTTTTTTAATTTATAAAGAAAAAATCATTAACAAAAGTATAAAGAAAAGTTTATACTGGATTTACTCGTAAAAAATAATACGCATTTTACTAACAAATAACTGTGCAATTAAAATGTTTAATTTGTAACTCACTAGTTCGATTTTTTTTTTTTACTAAACTGTTGATCATTTTATGAAAAAAAATGATTACGATAACTTTTGTTATTAATTTTGTAAAAGTGCTTTTAAGAAAGAAATAATTATATCGGTGGAATAACTATCTGATATAGACTTAATTACTACATTCCACAAGGACTGGAGTCTGTGTATAACATATCATTTCCTGAAAAAAGAATCCATTAATTTGTCGCATTCTTTCTTGTGATTGTGATAAATATAAACGGTCTCTGGTATAGGAGGTACTAATAAGAATTGCTTTCTCTGATAGTAATGATGCTCGGTATATACAGCCTTTGTTGAGGAGAAAGAAGTGAAGGTGTCATTTGTACGACTGAACATCATTTCCGTTTCAGTAGGTTAGCACCTTGTTACGCGACAACATATGTTAGCTAAGTAAAGTATCTAACGGGAAACGGCTTCTTCCTAATTCTTCTTAAAGAATTTGCTAGTCGTAACTCGATTACAAACTGTTTTCGGACGTATGTTTGTACGAACCCTTCTTCTTAATTTCAAGCTCTAAAATCGGTTCCCAAATTATTTCTCTTTCCTCCTAAATCATCTTATGTGTGTATACATATATATTTAATTACACAAATTAAAATATAAAGTATAGTTTACATTTTATAAAATTATCTTTTTAAAAACATCATTTATGATAAAATAATTTCTTCACTAAAAGTCTATTTAAAGTTTGTAAATTCGATGCGACGATCAACTTGAACGTTAAAAAAATTTAGACGGGATTACTCTCCATTTACAGTGAGAAGTATAATTTTTGTACTTATGAAATAATTTCATAGAATCGATACACGTACATAAAAAAATATGTCAGAGATTCGAATTAAATTTGATTTGACTATATTTATTCCTTATAATATTTAACATAACTAATAAATAAAATAAATATCGTGGAGGTTGGAAATTGAAAGCGCCCTTGAGAAGTTAGATCCGATAACGAAATTATTATCCACTATAGTGCATCTTCGGTAAGAAATTAAATGATCTTTATATCCCTCAAAATTTACGCGCGCACACGCACCCACAGAGAGAACGAGAGAGAGAGAGAGTGTGAGTGTTAGAGAATTTTCGCGCTGTCTGAGACAGAGTGAGGTTTAAGAGACGGGGTGATGATAGTGATTGTGATGTTTTATTACTTTCCAAGAGCGACTCTTATTTTGATAATCGTATTCTCTAAATAAGTATATAATTTCGTACCAAATTCTTACGGTATTTTGTATTTCACTTTTATTCGTTTCTGAAATATTAAATTTCGTATTTTAAAATGCTTGAAATTTATCGGTGATAAATTATAATTTTAAACTTGTATTTACGAGAATAAAGAGTAAAAATTGTATGTAAAACATTGGCAAAAGACACCAGAATTGTAGGTAGTACAGGTAGACAGAAAGTTCTATGTTCAAATTTCGGTCAGAATTGGCTTTTTTAATACGCTTTATTAAAATTTGAAATAAAAGTAAGTGACGAACTGAATGTGGGTCTATTGCCCATACAAATAAATAAATAAATATAAAAATGTATTAGGTATTAATACGAGTTAGGAATAAATAGCATTAATAAAGATTACGAGGTCGAATTGTAAATAAAACTGGACAAATTTTATCTGTTATTATGTAATATTTTTTTTTGTAAATTACTTTACAAAACTGATAAATTTAATCGTAATATTTAAAAAAAATATATTAAAATTAAGGGAGATTAATTATTATTTTAAATAAAATGAGATATAAAATGATCGACAAATCTTGATTTAATTTAATTATATCGAACGTCTATATAAGAAATATATTAGGGATATTAACTTTGTTATTCGACCGCAATACACACACACGTACGCACATTTACGGTTGTATTTGAATTGTTGTACCATCGCGTGACCAGTACTGTCCGAGGGTAGCCAATCAGAGTGAAGTTAGCCACCTGCTGCATTTGTTTCATCTCCCCCCTCTCACCGCACCGTCGTCGCAGTAGTCAGACTGACAAGTTGGCTTTACTCGATGCGTCATCCCAATAAAATTAAACAAAAAAATAATTACCTCTGACAGCGTATGAACGATACAGTTTTATAAATTATTGTTTTATTTTTTATCATTGACTATCGAAGTATTGTTTTTCTATTAAAGCATTTATTATTATAAAAAATTTACTTATTACATTTATTTTATTTATATTTAATTTTTTTTTTAAACACTTCGCTTTTATTATAATCTGAATTTTTTAAAATCTAGCACAAATTATGTATTACAGTAAATAAATTTGTACCTTCAAAACTAGATTGTATGTTAGTTCAATCTAGTTTTGAAGGTACAAATTTATTTACAAGGGGTTGTTGATGAAGCTTTCTATCATTTAATAAAATCTAATGTTACAGCTGGATAAAACTATGTGTGTATGTCTTTATTACACAGAAATCCTTTACTACATAATTAAAATTTTTAATTTTTATTAAAATATTACATACGTTTACTTCTTAACAAATGTTAAAATCGAACGTAATCGGCTCGAAGTGCAGTTATTTTAGCGTCGCGTTATTCGTCTATTTTTGTCAGTTGTAAACTGTTCCAGCTACAGTGCAATATAGTTTCGTTCTTTACGATTATGTTTATTCTAAAATACAGTATTCCATCGAGGAAAGGGCTGCTATCGAGGAAGCTTTGGATCCTTTCAAGAGAAACGTAAAATATTTTCGCTAAGTTTTCGAACGTCAGTATCCCGATAAAGAGTAGTAGTACACGATTCGGTTAAAAAACGGCGCACAACGGAGTCCGTTTCAAACTCAAAAACGAAATAGGCGACCTTTCGTCAGGACTCCGTAGGCCATAGCCCGTATTCAAAAAACAATATCTGCCGGTCCGAAAAAAATCTATACGGTAAATTATCGAACCAAGATCGTGTAAAATACACATCTTGTAAGATTCTTCACGACTTCAATCGGAAACCTTATCGTGTAAAAACTAAGCAAAACAGACTAACCGAAACGTCTTAATTTTTAAGGGGGTCATAAAAGGAGTAAACTTGACGGGTTCTTATGATTTTCACCTGAAAACTCGAATAAAGCAGGTCCCAATATTGTATCTCCCATAGATTTAACGATAACCACCGTAAAACAGAAAAATTCAGTGACGAAAAACGCGTTTTTTTAGGTTTGAACTACAATAATTTTGTTAAACGACTGAAAAATGCGTAAATTTGATTAAGAAAACGTGTAGAGAACTTAATTTTGAGAAAATAGATGAAATGAAGTCTACGAAAAACAAAAAAAAAATATCAACTTTTATTATTAAAAACAAAACTGAACAAATTTTAACAGAAAACAACGAATGAATTTATGAAAATTAAGAACAAATTTTTAGTGTGATAAATTTAGATCGCAAACAATAAATTGATTTGTAGAATTTAATAATCTTCGTGAGAGTAGTACACTTTGCAGCACTCGTGTTTCATCTGAACCCCGACCGTTACAAGCCGATGAAAAGAAAAAAATTCTTCAAGTAGTACAGTTTAGTTCCAAAACGAGCATGCGAAGAATTTCTACGCTACTCGACATTCTACAAAGTACAGTACGGAGGACATTACACGCTCAAGGACTGAATCCTTGTCACATCCAGAAAATAAAACACCTCAAGCTTTGTGACCGTGCCGGACGGGTTTTTTCAGCGGGTTAACATAATTACTTTTAAATCTCATTCGTACTATTTTCGGACAAATCTACTTGTATCCGTAACGGCGTAAACAACACGTGAAATTCACATCGGTGGTGTGAAGAAAACCACACGCTCCAGTCGGATCAAATTTCCAGCCGTAATTTTCGGTGAACGTTTGATGCGGAACGATCGACAACAAATTAGGCCCTTTCTTACTAGAACTTGTCACGGGGAGACGCTGTGACTCAAAATAGATAACGATATGGCAGTCCAAGTAATCCCAAATATTTAAAAGCTTATCTCCTCCAACAATACAAACAGAATTTCTGATATGGAGTTTTAAGTCATATACATTAACCGGAAAAGGAGAAATTTCAGTCTTTATAAAACCCCATAAAAAATAATCTAATCGCAAGGCATTATGCGTGGACTTATCGGATCAACGCCACATTTTCGTCAGTCGCTCGACCAAACCCATCTCTTAGAATATATTTCAACATAATTTCTAACCTCTTTGTCCCGGTGATGCGATCTCCATCTCGTAAAAGAATTAAGTTCTCAATGTCTTCATCAACTTGAGGCGTTAACCGTTCACTTATCATATCGAGATAAATTCCTTCAGTTACTGCGTGTTTCTGGAAAAATGAAGATTTTTATATTCATTTTCGCAGGAAGCATAAAATATTTTCATTTTACGCAAATAGCTTATATAATGCACATCATTATCTCTAGGGTTTTTCTATAATATGAATAGTACACTCGTTAACAAAAATTAGCGATTACAAAAACTAATTACTTCGAAAACAGGTCTTTGCATGTACACATAAACCTTCACGTAAGGCAATATCATCGTCGCTTCTCTTTTAAAACCATATATATATATATATATATTCATTTTTTTAACTGGATATTTAAATCCATATAAATGTTGAAAAAAGTAATATTGTATAGTACTCAGAGTTGATTTTTTTTTCTCTAACAGTTTAAAGATCTGATGCGCTTTTACACGTTTGTAATTCTTAATGACTTGTTAATCTGACTTGGCCAGTAACATTAGTCGACGGAAAATGTTTATTATACATATATGAGTTGTGTTTAGAGAAATACAGTTATTTTTGTTGTTTTAGCTACAGAAAGTGGCCACCGGTATTAATGAATTTATTATTAAAAGATGTGACTGAACTGAACGAATGGCTACTTGGGTATGCGGCAGGTAATAATTGACAACGCTAATAAAAATAAAATATATTTACGATTATGTGATATAAGATGCGTTCACTTATAGTATGGTATATAAATAAATACTTTTAATATCATCTTGTGTGTATATATATACTGTTTAAACGACTTCATATTCAAAACTGGTGGTTACTGGGACGTAAAAGTAAGTGCGGATCTTCTTAGTTACAAAATTACAACTTCATGGGTGTTCAAATTCTTTTCCGCTACCTTGGATACACAACACCGACCGTGGTGTGGCGGAGTGCGTAGTATCTCGGCATTTCATCCGGAGGTTCCACGGTGGAATCCCGGTCACGCACGGCACCTTTTTCATTCGCTACAAAATTTCATTTCCATACGCCACGGATAAGCTTACAGTTTATTTAGCGAAATCATCCGGAAATAAAATATAAGAATTAAACGGAAAACCGACCCGTTAATCATCATATCACAGAAGTAAACAAACTAGCTTATTTATTTTAATATAATCTTAAAGTATAAAATAAAATATTTAAATAATTTTTTTTACCGTTCATGTTTAAGCATTCCGATACGTGAAGAATTTCGTATTTAATCACTTTGATATATATATGCTCAGAGCAAGCTATACACATGTGTGGTCGTTGTTAAGCTCTCCATGCGAACAGACGACTGAATTTTCGCTCTGCGAATTAGTACTCGTTTTCGTTGTTTTTCTATTTATAATATTAGTTTTTGTTATTAAGTGTTATTTTGTTGCATTTTTTCCGTCGTTTTGTTTACGTTGTTGTGTTTGCTGTTAATCGTTTTGCGTATTTTTTGCACTTTTGTGTTTTACTTAATTCCGTAGCGTTAATTAAGTTATTCGTTTTAAACAGTTTTTCGTTTCTATATTTATAAGAAAATTTCTTAGCCTGCGGTTGTCAAGGCTTATCGACTGGAAATCAGCTGTGTTTATTTCGTTTAGATTTCTGTTTACATTCGACTTAGAGAGTTTAGGTCGACTTTTATAATTTTATTTAAATTAACGTTTCACAAGATACAGAAAGACAGCTCTTTTTATAAATACAATTTATCTATTCGTAAACGAATTAAAACGTATAAAATTCGACCGATGACTTTTTCTTGTCCACTAGCGCAAATTAAAAATATACAGTATCCTATTTAATACAAAGTATAAAAACCGTGTTTGTTTATCGAATTTATGTCAAAAGATATTGAATTGAACACAAAATTAGTTATTTTTAAACCGTTTAATCTAATCGCAAACACATAATCATTATCGAATAAAACCAAAAATATTAACAACTTTTGTAAACTTAGAATCTTTATTGAAATATAATCTTTTATTGTGTGTGCGCGCGTGCGTGCGTGTGTGTGTATTATATATAAATAATTTTCTCGGCGAATATAGCTAGAATAGCTATGTTAAAGAAGTATAATTTTCATGTCAAAACTGGAGTAAAGAGTTTTTTTGGTAATGTTAACGTTTTACAGCCAAACTAGTTCATCTAGACCGTTCGTTATTTCGTTTTCAAAAGGGGCGATAACGCTCCCTTGGAAGCGCTGTAGGCCTTCAGAGGGGACGGTAGAAAGCCTACAGAAAATTGGGGGCGTTCAAGCGGTCTAGGATCGTAGATACCAGTGTTCTTTGGCGGTCGGGTTTCGATTAACCGCAACCTCAGGAACGGTAGAACTAAGACTGTACAAGACTACACTCATACATACCGTCCTCATTCATCCTCTGCAGTAATACCTGAACGGTAATTCCCGGAGGCTAAACAGAAAAAAGAAAAAAATCAGTCTAAGAAGGGGATGAACGATTAAAAAAAAGGTAAAAATGACGTTTACCTGATATTTCAAAGTAAAATGTAAGTTTCAACTCAGAAATAG
Source organism: Lycorma delicatula (assembly GCF_047948215.1). Taxonomy (NCBI): domain Eukaryota; kingdom Metazoa; phylum Arthropoda; class Insecta; order Hemiptera; family Fulgoridae; genus Lycorma; species Lycorma delicatula. The sequence continues at coordinate 112,761,337 of NC_134462.1, forward strand.
GATATGCCACGTTTAAAAACAATAATTACAATCGGTGTTTTTAAGAGCGCATCTTAAAATCAATAACTGCTATTATTAATTTTAACAGACGGTACGTTTAAAAGTTTTGGGGGACGCTAGAAAATGTTTGATTCCTAATATTGGCAGCGGGCGAAAAAGTTTGAGAATCGATGGTCTAGATCAGCGGTTCCCAAACTTTTCCGAGTCGCGGCGCCCTTTTTCAATAAAAATGTTTCCACGGCGCCTTATCCTACGTAAATGTATATTTACTCGTACGTAAGATAAAAGGAAATAAACTCGGGATCTTCATTATGTTATTTTATTACTTTATTAACATTAAATTAATAATTATAAATATCTTGGTTCGATTAATTATGAAGCTTTTACGATTTTGTATAAAAATTATATCTATTTATATTAACGATAAAATTTATTTAATTTTACTTAATAAAAATTATAAACTTCACGGGACTAAACGCTATTTGTTTTTTCTAATCCGTAAAAGCTGAACAATATAAATATTGACGATTTGTATTAAAAATTAATTACGAATATTTATACTAAATTCGCTTTAGAGATATCCGGTTATAAGCAAACCGCGTTGAGTTGTAATAGAATCTCTCAAAAGTTACGCGTATAAATGATATATTTTGATGTTTTACGTACGACTTACTATCCGATAAATGTTTGATGTTTTCATTTAGCGCCGACTGAATCGAGGTATTTACATGATGAATTTATTACAAAGCAGCTATATTTAAAATTACATATTGCTGTTGACAAAAACACTATAAGTATTATATAAATACTTTTTTCGGTTTAGCTTCCGGAACCACCGTAAGGTATTACTTCAGAGGATGATATGTATGAAATTAAATGAAGTGCAGTCTTGTACAGTCTCACATCAACTATTCCTGAGATGTGTGGTCGGTTGAATCCCAGCCACCAAAGAACACCGTCCATTGATTCCCTGAAAGGTCAAGGTGGACGCCCAGGGGTCCACGGGAGACTCTACGGGGGTCTACGTTGGCGTGACAAAAAAAAGGGGGTTCACAATTCGTAAGGGTCCACGATTTATGAAGTAATTTATGAAGAAATTTATGAAGCAAAATATTAGTCGGCGCTTATTTTCCCAGTTTTCAAACTTGTCACAGGTAGAACGCCTTGATGAGGATATTCAAACATATGTTCAACATTTAATCGCCCTGCACGATGACTTCAAAATCAGATTTGAAGATATTCTGACGATGGAAATACCACCACGGGTCATAAATCCATTTGATGAAACGGATGTGGAGAATGAGATATTACAAGAGGAGCTACTCGAGCTTAGCACTAATGAGGAGCTGAAGGTGAAATTTAAAAGAAGGTATCAAACATTTTGGATGCAGGCAGAAATACCAGAAAAATATCCTGGACTGTGGGGAATTGCGAGAAAGCTTTTGATAGCGTTCTCCTCGTCATATCTTGTCGAAGAAAGTTTTAGTGTCGTTACAAACCTTTTATCAAAAAAAAGGAGTAGATTCAATATCACTGAACGGGGAGATTTGCGCTTATTCCTAACAAAACTGAAGCCAAATATTGATAATTTGCTGTCAATCCATCAAGTACATCCCTCCCATTAAAATTGTAAATATTTTGTGATCGTCATTGTAGAAGTTACATTACGTTATTAATGTCTAATTTTAATTATATTACGACAATTTTAAAATATTACATTGCAATACGATAACAGTAATAATTAATAGCGTCATGATTACATATTTGAATAAATGCGACACAAAAAAATATACTATTTTTCTTTTGCTTTTTACCACTCTGAATGGGAAGTTTTCTAAATAAAATAAGTGAGAATATATTGCTTTCTTGTGCTGTGAGTAGATGTCAAAAATGAAAAGTCGGATGGAAGCATTTATTTTTGATCGGCCAACTTTATTTTTTTGACATCCACTCACAGCACAGTAGATCAAAACTTAACCGATCGAATCTCACTTTTTTCGGAAGCTGTTAGTTCGTGGAACTCAGCCGTAACGCAAATTTTCATAGTTAGATCTAATCTTCACATTTTCCGTCGGGTGGAAATACGGTAGAAATTAGCTGCAGGGGGTCCGCCGGAACCAGCAAAATTTTGAAAGCGGTCTATGAGAAAAATAAGTTTGGGAACCTCTGGTCTACACTTAGCGTTCAAATCCGTATAAAAGTAACTAGTCTTTACTGGAATTTGAACCTTTAGAACTCTCGACGTCGAAATCGGCTGATCTGCGATGACGAGTTAACCGTTAGCCCGACCCGGTGGACATTATATAAATAACGGTGGGGGGACTAATAAATTGAGTAACCCGGTGGATTATATCGCTAACGCAATCGCACACGCTGCAGTAAAATCTCGCTACTGCAAACGACAGCTATCATGCTGAACGCGATGTAAAAACTTAATTTTTCAACGATTAAAAAGTTTGTCGAACAAAGAATAAACTTTGTTGATATAAATTATAGTTTGAAATTAATCATAATACGCTAATACATATAAATACGTCAATTAACACTTGTTTTGTCGTGTTAAGATTAATTATTGTGAAAAAAACCATACATTTTAAAACGTATACGTTATTTTTTATTATCGATTTCTTAAGTCGATGTTGTTGAAATACCTACAATCTTTGGTCTGTTTTGTTTTTTTTTATCTTAAATTATTTTTTAATAATAAAGTCGAATGAATTTTCGCTTACGCACGAACGCATACACAAAATAAACAATGAATTACTAAAAAAAAATTAAAGTGCAAATAATTTACTTAAAACATTTTTTTGTATTAGGTCATCATTAGAAAACTAATTGAAATTAATAAATTAATCAAAGATTAAAAAATTTCGAAAGATTTATAAAAGAAAGAAAGAAAGTTAAATAACTATTATATCGTTCATAAAAATTGTTTAATCGAAGCTAGGATAACGGTGAGATTTAAATATTAAAATTATTGTTAAAATATGCAGCGTGTAAATTGGTAACAAGGATTTAAAAATAATGAGAAAAAAGAAATATGGCGGTGATGTTAAAAAATATTAAAAAAATTAATGGTAGAACGTTTTATTTAATTTTCAAAAACTAATTTTAAAATAATTTCTTTAATAATGTTGTATTATAGTGGAAAAGTTTTAGATAATTATTTTACTTTTTATGATATTTTATGCCGATTAATTATTCTTAATATCGTTTGTATCACGCTTGTTTTTTTAACTTACTTAGAAATAAAACACTTAAAATTTACTTCACGCTCATAAGGGTTACGACGTTTATTTTCAACATTAGTTGAATTACTCCTTATGTAATATCGTCCGTCCGTCGGACTGCTTTGATCGTTCATTCAAAGTCCGATGAAGTTCAATTTCTCATCTTAAGATTACATTATTTTATTCGGTAATTTATATTTATTAAGTTTTACTATGGAGTATTATTTGATCTTTAAAGTGAGAAATCGGACGATATTTTTGCTAAAAAAACAAAGCCTTTCCCCCGTTGTATGTTTATATGAATTTTTTTATCGTTTTTACGTAAGGAATATAAATACAACATATCCCAGGAAGGGGTTGGACAAACTTAAGGGACTAATTTAGAATATCAAAACAAATTTAAAAAAAAAAAAAAAATGCGGAAAAATCGCTTACCTCGATATATTTTCTTCTCTGTCCACCATTTTGTCTTTTTCAATGAAATTTTAAATATTAAAAACGGATAGAATCGAGGGTCATTTAATTATCAAAAACGTAAACAGCTGTGGACACAAAACAGTGTCAGAGGGTTACGATACCTTAAGAACAGTTGAGTCGGTAACCCTACTCTCCGGGTCGGTTTAGTGGTGAACGCGTCTTAGAAAATCAGTTGATTTCGGAGGGTCGAGAGTTCCAGTGTTCAAATTCTAGTAAAGGCGGTTCCTTTTATACGGGTTTGAATACTAGATTGTGAATATCGGTGTTCTTTGACGGTCGGGTTTCAATTAACCACACATCTCAGAAACGGTCGACCCGAGACTGTACAACACTACACGTCATTTACACTCGTACATATCATCCTCAGAAGTAATCCTGACGGTGATTCCGGAAGCTAAACACAAAAAGAATAAAAGTCGGTAACCCTGAGATGGCTTTTGCCAACCGTTTGAATAAAATTGTTTTCTTTATAACCTCAAAATCTCATTTTACCATGGCGAATTCTCTTGAAGTTTGCGAATTAGTTGAACCGAATGCAGCGATCTGTTTTTTTTTACTTTCCTTAGGTGAAAAATAAGTTAAAATTTAATCTCGTACGATCAAACAATACAGTCAAAGTTGTACGAACCGCTGAAATTTTTACAAGCGGATAAAAAAATTTAAATACAGTCGAACTGAATGATTGACGGCCACCGTTGCGGGCGACCTATTGAAGTGTCAACTTCAGCCTTCAAAACGGTAAAAATTCTTTCATCTAAGATTTCCGAGAGTTACAGTTCAGATTATAGCCTAAATAGTACGACTAAGTGTCGGTAAAGTTCATAACAATGTCACCGATAAGCTTCCGTATTGTAAAAAAAAAGCGCAAGGTGGATTGCAAGAGAGTCGACGTATCACCCAAAGGAGACGAAACTTTGTATAGACGGAGACCTGAAAAAATTGTATCGGCGCGGGAAGGTGATGCTTTTTTTGGACGGCAGTCAAACCTGTAATCAGTAACAAATGTAATCGATCAAGTAACAAAGAGCGTTTCGGTCGGCAGAAAGGAATACAGAGAGCAAACTTTCATCTACAGGTGACGGTAAAGTCGCGCAACCCAAATTGTTCTGCTTTGTAGGAATGTAAAAGATATTTTAATTTGGATAATTTTTTGTGCGACAGAATAATGTACGGTAGCACCGGTAGATTACGCCTACGGGCAACAGTCGGTGTGGCATAAAGCAGTTTGTTTAGTCCGAGCAGCAATCTCTTTTACGCAAGAACAACGCGCCTTTATTGTTGGGAGTTCCTGCGAAACGGTATCGTACGCGAAGCGTCAAGAAGATTTTTAAAATGTTTTTCCAGGTGCTAATGCGCCAAACAGATCCTCTATATGTCGTTTATTAATCGTTTTCGGGATACAGCTAGCGCGCACGACCGTAAGCGTACAAGCGGTCCGACTGTTTTAACTGACGACAGTCTGCAGACGATAAATGAAACACTTGTTCGTTCTCCAAAAACGTTTCTTCCAGAACTTTCTAGCCGGATCGCGCTATCTTACGGAAGTGTTCATAAGGCTACTAAAATTATAAAATCGCATCCGTACCGGATTAACGTAAGTCATCGGCTCCAACAACCAGATAAGGAGAAACGAATGCAGTATTGCCGGCGATTTAGAAGTTTCATTCGAAATGTCACTTCTGTTCTAGGCAAGGTGTTTTTCAGCCGTGATGCTTGGTTTCATGTTGTACGTTAACAGTCAAAATTACAGAATAAAAAAAATACAAAGATCAAATTTTAAGATTTTTACGTTTTAAATGTAACGGGTAACTCGAAAGATGAGTTTAAATTAATTTTTTTTTTTAAATTAAAATAGTATTATTTTTTCTTACCACAGTACGGGTAAAAGGTTTTTTACGGTACAGTCTGAAAGCCCTATTGATGTACAAAATATAAATGTAACAAACTCCTATACCCCTTTTTTTTAAGCAAAATATAGCTAAAATGTACATACTTATATCGTATAAATAATAAAATTTTGGGGAGTGGAAAATATGAAAATATTTTGGGTTTTGTTAATTTATAATCTCGATAAAAAATCTTTGCGAAACGTTTTTTGTTTAAGTTCCCCGGTAAAAATTTGAAATTTAAACTTTGTAGACCGGTATTACCTTCGGAGAGAAAGGATGTATTAATTTTTTTCAAAGATTGGAGAAAAGGGTTAGAGGTGCTTTGGTCGAAATATAATTTCAAATTTTTACCGGGGAACTTAAACAAAAAAGTTTCACAAAAGATTTTTTATCGAATGATTTTTTTATAGAGGGTTTCCAAACCCTCTATATACATCTTTATATTTAAAACATGTGAGAGTTTGGAGCTCAGCGCCAAAGTTAAGATGATGTACAATTTTAATAAAAAAAAAAAAAATGATTCTTTTTTTATTTGCATAAGGAACAAGTAAGAAAATAATTTTGAATGTAGGGTATTTTAATTACAATGTTCAACCGATCTTATTCAGAAACACGAACAATAAATCTACAATAATTGTTGAGTTCTACTGTAAACGTTTTTTTAGCGTACATAACATTTTCTAATTTTACATCTTTTTACAATTTTTGACACGCCGCGCCATAAATAACTCATCTGAAATCTAATTCCTCAAACAATCAATCCTTAAAGGTATTTACGTTAATAAACTGAATTATGTTTTAAAACATAAGTTTTAAATCGGTTAGCTTTATAAGATATTTCCCAGTTTGCTGACTGACATATAAACTTCTTGCGATAATTTAAGGAATTACAAACCTCAAGTAACATCGAGTTGTAATTATAATATTTTTATTTATTTTATTTTATTTTACATGTTTACAAGTAAACGTGTTACAAAGTAATAAAATACGACAAATTTTATTACTAATAAAACAAATCTAAATAAAGAAATAATACGTTGTTTGTTGTTAAGAATAAAACTAAATAACACAGAAATTATATGGAGGGTATATCAGTAATAAAACGATCCGTCACTACTTGCGGGGGTTACGTTTCGCGAATGCCAAAAACACAATACATGTAAACCTAACTTTAAACCTTAAGAGCGGGTTATTAAACACGTAAGCCTCCGTGACGCGAACGGTAGCGGTCTAGCCTTTCATCCGGAGGTCCCGGGTTGGAATTCCGATCAGGCATGGCATTATCACATACGTTACAAATCACTAATTTCATCCTTTGAAGCGATACTTAACGGTCATCCCGGTTCCGGAGTTAAAACAAAAAAATTCTTAAATCACAAACAAATGCATCGTTACACAGAAATAAAACGGTAATACGCGATAAATACTTTCTAGTAAGTACATCCAGATTAAATAAATATTTTAAGTAATTTTTGCATCCGACTTTATTGCGAAACATTCGATGTTCAGTAACATTAACATTACAATGTTTTATTTCAAAACGGAAAAACTAAAAACCTGAACCGTCTCGTTTGATAAAAAACTTCATTATTTGTGTTTGGTTTTAATTTTTTCCGAGTTCTTTAAATTCTTCATCGTACAATGCCGGTGCCAAGTCTAGTTAAATTGTAAAATTCATGGAAAGTTCTAGAAAAGTATCAATTTCAAAACCTTTAGTCGCTAACTGTCCGCATAAACCAAAAATTACATTCAACGATTTTAGGTTAATAGGCGTAACTGAAACCTCGTTGTCGTTATCCTTTTCCAAAAGGGTAGTGAACGGTTTCGTTAACAGCTCTTCTAGTTCTTTTCTCGGGAGTTCCTCGTATTTAGTTTGCAGAAGTTATTGAACGTCTGAAATTTCAATTTCGTTGAAGTTTTCGTTTTTAATTTCACGTGTTAATGACACAATTTCTATCACTATACCATCGAAGGCCAAAAGGGCACTGTTTTCTAAAACACTTCTAGAGTTACAGTCCAATAAAATTTTAGTTAATGAAATATTTTGAAATTACAAGGGTAATACACATCGGTTCGAATTTGACTTCATTCCTTTTTTAATTTAAATATATTCATTTATTAATAATTATTAACAAAAGATTATTAGGAAAAAGATGTTTACAATAAATAATAATTCATTGTATAACAAAAAGCAATGTTCACAACAGCCAGACTACCACACCCAACGCACACAGACAGCAGACTGGCGACAGCTGATGTCGACATTCTTACACAGCTCAGAACAATAATAATAAACAACTTGGATTGATTAACCCAGTCCTAATGCGAAATCAGCAACTCTTAATAGTAGGTTTCTCTTAATAGTAATATTTTTAACTATTTCTCATACATTTATATAAAACAAAAAAAAAAAAAAAAATAGAATGTTAAAAAGCATTTTTTTACTTCAGTGCTGTAACATTGATTATAAATTATAAATTCATATTTTGATATTTGTTACATTACGACCTTCATAAAAAAAAAAAAAACATTATTTTACTGTTCGTATAATTTTGATAAAAGCATGTTAAAATAGGCAATGTTTTTTCACATCAGGACATGATGATATATTTTTCTTTATTATTATTATTTTCAGAGATTAATAATATTTATATAACATTAATTATTAATAAAAAATAATTATATATTGCTAAATAAGGTATAAGTTTATTAAATAATATATTTTAGAAATCCTTAATAATTGAAGATGTAATCGATATTATTTATTATAATCGTGAATTTTATTGTTTGTTAAAAAATTAATGTGTAATCCACCGGGATTTGTCTGGTTGTAAACTGGTCATCGTAAATCTGCTGATTTCGAGGTCGAGAGTTCTAAGGTTCAAATCCTAGTAAAAATTAGTTGCTGTTATTCGGATTTAGATATTAGGTCGTGGATACCGGTATTCTTTGATGGTTGGGTTTCAATTAATTACACCGCTCAGGATCGGTCGGCCAAAGTCTGTTCAATACTACACGTTTACCGGTACATTCAGAAAGATATTGATGAATCGCTAATGGCTTTAATTGTTGATGCGACTATAAATAAAAATGTCTAAATCAAAAGTTAATTATAAACGTTGCGTGAATCGCTTTATATCTTTGCCTATAAGTTATATATTTTGTAAATACATATTTTCTAATATGTCGGCCTAACAAATCGAAAGTAAGTGTTTTTTACTAATTTTTGAAAACGACTATCCCTTTCTCAAATAAATTTAGTTAAGAAACTGTTAGTAACCAGAAAACCGTTGATTTAAAAACCCGTATGTCGGATTATGTCGATTAAAAACGGTTGGTTATTTAGTTATAAATAAGACATAATTTTAGAATATTTTTGGTCGTTCCACTCCGATGAGTAAGATTAAAAAGGATTATACTTTTCTTAAATTTAAAAAAGTAGGATTATCTAAAGAATTTAAAATCCCACGGGTTAATAGAAGAGGAAATAAAATTATGCATATCAGTTTTTTACCGCTTATATTATGCAAGTTATTAAGTTTACAAACCGATTAGAAAGTATAACTTATTTAATATTTTTATTTATTTTAATTTCAACATATTTGGCTCTTGAATTTTTCAGCGGTTTTGAAAAAAATTAGTGATATTAACCTGAGAAGTTTAACGCATGAGAATAAGCTAATTTTGTTTTAAAATTAAAGAGATTTCCCAAATCGTAAGAAAAATAATCTAGATTGCACTATTTGTGTAATAATTTAAAAAAATCTAAATTGACAAAATTAAATTTAGAACTGTTTATTGTATTAAAACAGATGTAATATTATAGTAATTTTAAAAGGCTAAATTAACGTAACGGTTTTTTTACTTACAATTTAAGGGTGGATTTCAAAAATATATTTCACTGTTTCTCTACGCATAAGTATCTTTTCAAAAATATTTATTGACATTCAAAAATATATTGTATTATACTCGTGGTGAAGTATTGTTTTTGTTGAACGTAATAGGCGACGAAATAATTAATCATTCTGTAACATTAATTCCGAGGGTGGATAACTATGAATTTTACCCGAAGAGATTTTTCTTTCATTTTAGCCGCTATGTACTAAAATGTGTGTGTTGATCTTACATATTAAAAAAGAGCTCGTGCTACGATGAAGGTTATACGATATATATTTCTTTCCTCACTATCTGTCTCGCTCTTTCTAACTGTCCTAGTCAGAATCACGTGATGTTTTGTTGTGTGACAAAGGAGACTGTTTGTTTAGTCGACTAGCAGACCTGACCTACCCTATTTCTTTTATCTGTCGATAAGGCAACCCCAGATTGCTTCTATCATAAATATTTTGATTTATTGAAATCGATTCCTTTTTTCTTATTAAAATTTCTCTTTTTTTGTTGCCTTCCTATTTCCACATACCTTTTTTTTATATGGCACATCTAAAAATTATAAACACATTGAAAATGCTTTATATTAAGCAATTTTACCATTTTACATTTCATTCTTATTTTTCCTGTTTTAAATGCATCAAAAGGTTTAATTCACGGATCATATTAGTAAACGCTTCCTAGCAATTGTTTACATTATTTGTTGTGTGTTTTCTACTTCACAACACTCTGCAAGCAGATTATTTTCAATAATTAATATTATTAATTTTCTAGACGAGATTTTTGACACAGTGCCGTTAATCGAAATTCCAATGATATTATAAATAACTGTGAGTAAACTAAGTGAATAACATTATATACGGTAATATAATAAAATTATTATACGGTATTAGGAGTGTTTCTAAATTTTTTTTAATAGAATTAATAAAATATAGCTGGATGATGTTCAGCACTGGGTATAGCGAGGCTCTGGCGGCCTTAGCCCTCCGGGTCGCATAATTTACATGTTCGCCGAAGGTAAGCCGCCTGTCCAACACCACCCCCAGGTACTTAACTGTTTTCTCAAAAGGGATTTTCTCCCCTGAGATTTCCAGCTGTCTGGCCGGTTTTCGTGTCTTGCATGTGAACATCACGGCCACCGATTTTTCACCGTTGACCCTGATTCTCCACATGTCGAGCCACGGTTCCACTAAGTCCAGCTGCCTTTGGAGCCTCCGGACCGCGTAATCCACATTTGCGGATTCGTAGAAATATGCCGTGTCGTCTGCGTAAAGGGCCGTTTTGACCCCTTCCGACAGCGGCATATCGTTCACGTACAAAGTGTAGAAGAACGGGGATGGCACTGCTCCTTGGGGAACCCCAGCGGCTATTTCTCTGGTAGAGGAAATCGTTTCCCCTACGCGCACGACAAAATGTTGGTCTAGCAGATATGACCGCATGAGTCTGACATAGCGGTAAGGGATCGCCGATCGCGCTAGCTTATAAAGCAGCCCGCTATGCCAAACTTTGTCAAAGGCCTTGGCCACATCCAGAAAAACGGCTGCAGTCACCGCTTTCCTGTTCAGGCCTCCGACAAGGTCATCTATTATTTTTACCAGATGGAGGGTAGTTGAGTGACCCTCCCTGAACCCAAATTGCTCGGGCCGCACTTCTCCCTCCATGTATCGCCTCAGTTTTTCGAGGAAAATTCTCTCGAACAACTTAGACAATACCGGTAACAGGGAGATTGGCCTATAATTCTGTGGGAAAAGTGAACTTTTCCCCGGTTTGGGTAAACATACGACTTTGGACGTTTTCCAACAATTCGGGAAATATCCAACGTACAAAATGGACGTGAATATCACCGAAATTGTTGTAATCACGGAGGCCGGTATGTTCCGGAATGCACGGGCGCTGATCCCGTCGACACCCGGGGCCTTGTCGGGGCTTGTGGCCTTAATGGCTGCGGAAACTTCCGCTTCAGTGACTTGGCCAATCTCTAGATGGGCGTCCTCCACCTGTGAGAAATAATCTACAAGAAAGGATTCCACCTCGGTTGTGTGCTCGTCGTTCGGGGCCGGAGGGGGGTTTGGAGTGAATTGCTCCTCCAAGGTATCGGCGAAAACCTCGGCCCTCTCTGCCTCCGAATAGGCAAGAAAACCTCGCTGCCCCACAACCGGATGGCGAGGCTTCTTCCCTTGTCGCAGTCTCCTGTTCAACCTAAACACCGAGGAGATGTCGTCAGAGACCGAGGCGAGGTACTCGTTCCACGAATCCTCTCGATGGCTTGTCAGCAGTTGTTTCACCCTGTCCGTTTGATTATAAAAGGCCCGCTTATCAGCGGGGGACAGGGTGATTCGATATCTCCTTCTCAGTCCTCGTTTCTCCGTTATGGCTTCGGAGATATGAGGAGGGAGGTCGATTCAAACAACTGCTGGAGTTTTGGCCGATGAGCTGCCTGCCAGGGCCTCGGTCATTGACGACGTGACGCGCCCGACATTGTCGTCGATTTACTCCGGGGTGTTCAGGAGCTCAGGATTTACCGGCCTGTACTCCCGCTGGAGGGTCTCGTAGAACCTTTTCCAGTTAACTGACCTTCGGGGTATAGGCGGGGGATCTCGGCCACCCCCTGCCTGACCTAGTTCCAACAGGACAGGGGAATGGTCCGAGCTGAGGTCTTCTATCGTTTCAATCATGAACGGGAGGGTACCTCCCTTCATGACTGCGATATCCAGCATGTCAGGCCTACATCTGCCTGTGCGATGAACGAACGTGAGCACCTCAGGGCCTACGACGACCAAGCGGCGGGCTCTCGCCCTTTCGTACAGCAATCTGCCATTCGGATTTGTCAGATTGCTGTTCCATGACACGTGTTTGGCATTGAGGTCGCCCATGAGTATCATGGGCCCATCCCAATTTTCCAGCACGGCATTCAGATCTGCGCCGGTTACCGCATCGTTCGGCCTGCTATAAGCCGAAACCAGCTGATACACCGTGCCCAGATGCTCCACATGCACACACGTTTGCTCTATCACGTTTGTATGAAGAACAACGCGCGTATGCATGTGGCGTCTGTGGACTAAAACCGCAGTTCCACCAAAGGTGCGGTTTCCGGGTCGAACTGGCCTATCCGTCCTATATGTAAAATAGTTCCGAAGGGTCAGTTGCCTGTTTGGGTTCAAGCACGTCTCAGACAACAGTATCACGTCTATCAGTAGATCCTCGGCCAGACGGCTTAGTTCCTCCGTCCGGCCTACTACTGAGTTGGCGTTCCACTGCAAGAGTCTGAGGGTGGGCCTAACCATACCTGGACAGTACAGCTATGAGGCACTCTATTAAGGACTGAATACAGTCCTTGAGAGATTTTGCCTGGAGCAGGCGTGGCAAAACCATCATAATGTCTGGGAGGACATCCCTCACTGTCATCTGTGACAGGAAGTCCATGCCCGTGGTCTCCAACGGGGTAGCCGGTTTCGGTTTGCCGCTGGAGGCGCCTTTTGTAGCGGCCGCCCTTTTGGTGGGGCGCGGGGCCACAGGGGCCGCGGTGTTTTTAACAGCCTGCTTGGCCTTCCCAGCCGGAGCAGGCTTTGCCTTTCCCGTCGAGGAAGGCTTGGCCTTCTTCGCCGGGGCCGGCTTTGGCGCGGCCTTTTGTTTTACCACCTTCTTGGTGGTTGCCGCCGGTTTTGGCTTGGCGGGTGTTGGGGAGGGTACCTCCCCTTTTTTCACTACCGCCTTGGACACAGGTGCCGGCACCTCCGGTTTGGGGGCTGATTTTCCCCCACCGGCAACACGGGCCCAGCTGCGGCCGTCAACAGTCGCGGGCTTTTTAATACCCTTGACCCTGTTGACTTGCTCCTTATAATAGGGGTAATTGGCCGGATGAGGCCCCTTGCAGTTAACGCATGAGGCTGGTTCCTCACGCGGCTTAACACATGTGACAGTGTCGTGGTCCCCACCACACTTGACACATTGCTGGGCTCTCCGGCAATAATTCGAAGAGTGCTCAAATTTTTGGCATCTGTGACACTGGGGCGGCCCCCCTCGTGACACAAAAGCGGTCACTCCGACCTTGCAATAAAAAATATCGCTGAGGTCATAAACTTTGCGGGCGCTAGGGGTCCTCTTAATGGCTACTAGGCAGGTCGGGGTTTCCCGACCGTCCCTCGTGAGGAGCTTCTTGACCGAAGTCACCTCAAAACCAAGGGAGGTCAGTTCCTCCCTTATCTCCTCCGGGGTAGCCCCATAGGGGATCCCCCGTATAACTACCTTCAGCTCCCTGTCCTTCGGGAGCTGAAAGGAGTGGAAGGCAATTCCCTTCGAGTGCAGGAAACTCTGCACCGCCCGGTAATCTGCCTCGCTGCCCAGCTGCAGCCTTATTGAGAGCCCGGTGCTTTTTGCCACCAGGCGCCCCCCAATCCTTGACTTTATGTCCCTCGCCAATGCTGGCCACTCTTTCGGGCAGTCCAGCATTATCGGCGGGATTTTCTCCCGCCTGACGGTAGCAGGCTGTGATGGGCCCCATCATCAGCCTGCGGGTTGGCGGCTGCTGTAGCCCGCTACGGGCTCCGTCTCCATAGGAGGCGCGGAGTCCCGGCGTTTCTGGCGCTTCCTAGCGCCAGACCCGCTTTCCTCTCCACCGTCGGACAGTTCCGGGGTGGCAGAACGGGGTGGGGGAGGCCTTATTTTTTCTTCCATTGAGGAAAAATAAAACAGAAAAATTAAAAATTAAACTTAATGTAACACTTCTTAATCTACACTTGCTGCAAAAAAAAACACTGACAAGAAAAATCAAAATAAGATATAACCCGAAAACAGATTAAATTAAAACTTCAAGTTTGAAGGGGTTCTTAAAACCCCTTCAAACCGTTACTGTTGTCTGAAAGACCTCTGAAAACGTTTTCAAGTTTTAAAAAAATGTTTTATTATACAATTTGATGTATTGTAGAGTTTTCGACATACACAATCAGCTATAAATATTCATTTTATTTTATATTTCCTTCCTTATAAAGTATTGACTCTAGTACAAAATGTATGCATCAATGTCACCGACTGATATTACATACTAGATTATCCTTAAATATTTAACACTAGTAATTACTAGGTGTTATAGAGAGAAAAAAAATTAAATAATGATATTTCAAAATGTTTAATGGTATTTTTACCATTAAATAATAATTATTTTGTTATAATTTAAGGATGATAAGCAGTAATTACATTACTTATGCAGTGCATTACTTTTTGTACAGATAGTTGTGCTCTAGTAATTGGAAGAATCGTGAATGAGTCATTCGTTCGATTTGATTCTTTAATCGGTTTGCAGGAGAAATGAATTGGATAGGCGAGAGGAAACCAAATCTATCTCAGTTATGATTCGATTAGATACGTATCAATCTTTCTTATGCATAGCTTGTGATGGGGGATCCTCCTGCCATACTAAATTCTAGCTTGCATTGTTTACTTCATATCCACAAGTGATGCATAACTTATTACATCACCACCACTAATGTCTATTGAACATTCGGCAAATTTATTACACTGCTGATTATAAGATATTTTCAGTAACTGTGCTATTTAACCAAGTTAATCTTAAACAATTAAATTTTATCTGAAGCCCCAAAACACATTTTTTATGTTTTATCACCAACTACAGCGAAATAAGAGCTAAATAACATATTTTTAAATTTCAAATCATTAAAAGTATTTATATCTTTTTTTTTCTGTTTGACCTCTGGAAGTACCGTCAGGAATTACTTCAGAAGGTGAATATGGGTGATATGTATGAGTGTAAATGAAGTGTAATCTTGTACAGTCTCAAGTTGACCATTTCTGAGATGTGCGGTTAATTGAAACTCAACCACTAAAGAACACCGGTATTCAAATCCGTATAAAAGTAACTGCCTTTACTAGAACTTGAATCTTAGAACTCTGGACTTTGAAATCAGCTGATTGGCAACATGTTCACTGCTAAACCAACCCGGTAGGTAAAAGTATTTAAAATAAAAAATTTATCTTAAATTAATTTCTCTAAAATAGTAAATGACAAGATGAATAATTATTATACATGACATAAATAATTAAGCTGACATCAATGTCAAATTGTACAGGACAAAATCAATCATTCAAAATAATATAGCCTGTACTGTACTTATTTTTGAGCGAGCCATTCATTCCCTCTTTGTGTTTTTTTTTTATTACATCGATAGTTATGATTTATACTTACTTTGATGTTTTTACTAATACTTACACAGACACACACACAAACATTTTGTTTTTAAAATTTTTTGGTTCTATTATCACAAAAAAATAATGAAAAATAATAATAAAAAATTATTAATACTTTTCAAAGAAATTATCAATACTTTTACATGGAAAAATATAATTTTTTTGAAATTTGTCGATATTCGTCTATTTTGCCATTCAGTTATTAACTGTCCAGCTTTTGAAAACATTCGTTCAGAGGAAACAGAGGTAGCAGGAATGCAAAGTCTAGTTTGCATTATTTTGAATAATCTTTGATAAATTAACTGCCTTTCTTTCCACCAAGAGATAGGAGTTTGTGTTCTTGAGATGAGCGGTTCATTTATATATTTAACTACCTCTAAAATTCCTGCTACTGTTGGGTTTGAATTAGTTAAAATTGGTGTGTTACTTTTTTATCAAAATTCTCCCATGCAGTTGAAATGCAGGGTTCAATAAGTTCTTGTTTGATTTCAAACCTATCGCCTTGTTTGATCTGAATACTTTGAACTTTCTCTGAAAGTTTTGTGCAAGTATTTTGATAAAATACTTGTTTTGGTAAAGCCTTGTTTTTTAAAGCAAGGATCAAATAGTAACATGCTTTCAAGCAAAATAATATTATTTTCAACATCCTTAAATCTATGTTGCAGTTGGTCTAACATCTTGTTACGTACTTTAATGATTTATGAATTTTGAGTAGAAGATGTAATCTTAAGTTCACCTTGCCATCGCTCGCACCAGTAAAGAAAGTTTTGATGCAGTGACAGTTTTTTGAGAATTTATTTTAATAGTTATCTCTTCAAACATTTTCAATAATTTGCACATTTCAGCTATAACTGTCCATTCATCAAATATAATATTACTAAGTATTGGATTCACCTAATTAATAGTCGAAATTAATGGTTCTATTGTTTCTAATAATCAAACACATGCAGAAGTGAGTTCCTGTTAGGTACTTCCTGTTTTAATTTTAATTCTTTGAAATTCATTTGTCGCATGTTTTTAAGTTTGGAGGCAGCATGAGAACTTCATTTAAAAAATTCAACAATTGCCTTTGATTTTACCACAATTGTTTTTATTTCTGATACTGCTGCTTGGACAATTAAATTAATTGTATGCGCTAACCAAGGGATATGGCATAGCTGACAATTGCCAATAGCAGCTTTTAAATTTGTTGCATTGTCACTAACTGCAATTATTTTGTCACTCACTAATAGCCCATTCATTGAATTTACCTTGCAATTCAGTTGCAATGTTTTCAGCTATATGCTGACTACAGATATGCATACAAGTAAGTAACCAGGTATTTAAATTACAATTATGGTCAATTAAATGGACAGTTATGACCATATAATTATTATTTGAAACTGATGTCCAACTGTCAGTGATTATTGTGCAAGCTTCTATATATAGATGTAGGATTTAAATTGTAATACATTTCTACAATATGATAATCAGAAGGACAAGGATTTTTTTATCTTGAAATATTAACTCCTGGGTGTTTAACTTTAATATGTCGAGATAGATTACTACTCGTTCCCAAGTGTAGGATACTGAACTACGGCAAAGATTACACAAGGCTTGCTCCAGAAACGTAAGTTCAGATGTTACTTCTTTTTCTGCAGCTCATGTATATAATTTTAAACAAAATATTCTTCTGTAAAAGTAATGATTTAAAAAATAGAATACCAATAAATCATTCAGAAAAAAATCGGCTCTGATTATATAAAGTAAAAAAATCTTACGAAAATGTGTAGGCCCAAATAAAAAAATATAAACGAACTAAAAACACAAGTCTAAATAGAATACGCAAACATTATACACCATGTAAATGGAATAAACTGTTGTCTTTTATCCGTTTACTAAGAATAATTGTAAAATATATCTTGAGCTTGACAGTATACGCTTAAAGAACGACAGTAATTAATTTTGTGCAACTTAGCTTCCCGCCCGAATGAAATAAAGAGAAAAAAGAATAATGATGTGTTATTGAATGTGTGCGTAACAGTTTAAATTTTCCCTTCTCTTTGTAGCGATAAGGTTTGTTGATATAAGCTTGGTTTCGTTAAGGAATCGAATAAGAGATGAAATATGGAGTATCGTTAGATAGATGAAGAGAATAGAGCATGCGTATTAGAAGTGATAGGCTACCAAGTTTAACCCATCGGGTTGGTCTAGTAGTTAACGCGTCTTCCCAAATTAGCTGATTTGGAAAGTCGAGAGTTACAGCGTTCAAGTCCTAGTAAAGCCAGTTATTTTTACACGGATTTGAATACTAGATCGTGGATACCGGTGTTCTTTGGTGGTTGGGTTTCAATTAACCACACGTCTCAGGAACGGTCGAACTGAGAATGTACAAGACTACACTTCATTTACACTCATACATATCATCTTCATTCATCCTCTGAAGAATTATCTAAACGGTAGTTACCGGAGGCTAAACAGAAAAAAAAAGAGAGAGGCTAGTAAGTTAGAGGCTACAAAAAATCATATTAAACCGAAAAAAGAATCAGATGTTTATTTAAGGAGTCGAATGAAACTTGAAATGAGAAAGAAAATCGAAGACATTTAGAAGGTATGTGTCAATTGAGTAGAAAGGAGTATGAAGAGCGATGACTGCTAAACATGTCTTTTTTACGGATTCTTCCTGAAAATCGAATCGAGAGAACCGATTATTGAAAAAGAATTGTTTGTCTCACCACTAGTAATGGGAAGAATCGTGAACGAGTCGTTCCTTCGATTCCATTCTTTATACTGAACGAAAGATTCGAGAATCGGTTTGCAGAAGAAACTGATTCGTAACAATGAATTGGGCCATTGATTCCGTCTTAGTTTTTTTTTTATCACATCGATGTTACGATTTTATATTTACTTTGATGTTTTTACTAATATGCGCACAGTTACTTACACAGACATACACAAACATTTTGTTTTTAACAATTTTTGGTTCTATTATCACAAAAAAAATAATAAAAATGAATCAAAATAAATAATTAGTTATACCTTTCAAATAAACTTTATAGTATTTTATATATTTACACGTAGAAATATAATTTTTTCGAAATTCTTTGATGCAAGTCTATTTCGCCTTTCAGTTATTAACTATCCCGCTTTTGAAAAAAATCGTTCACAGGGAACAGAGGTTGCAGGAATGCAAAGTCTAGTTTGCATTATTTTGAATAAATTAACCGCCTTTCTTTCCATCAAGAGAGAGGATTTTGTGTTCTTGAGATGAGCGGTTCATTTATATATTTATCTAGCTCTAAAATTCCTGCTAGTGTTGGGTTTGAATTACTTTTTTATCAAAATCTTCCCGTGCGGTTGAAATTGAGGGTTCAATAATTTCTTGTTTGGTTTTAAACCTATCTCCTTGTTCGATCTAAATACTTCGAACTTTCTGTGAAAGTTTTGTGTAACTATTTTGGTAAGATGCCTCATCTTTAAAGCTAAGATCTAATAGCATGCTTTTAAGCAAAATATTATTATTTTCAACATGCTAATATCCATATTGCAGATGGTCTAACATCTTCTTACATACATTAACGATTTCAGAATTTTGAGTAGAAGATTTAATCTAAGTACATATCTTGTCATCGCTCACGCCAAAAAACAGATTTTTGAAATAGTAACAGTTATTTGAGAACTTATTTCAATAATTAATTATCTCTTTAAACATTTACAATAATTTGCACATTTCAGCTATAATTGTCCACTCATCAAATGTAATATTATTAAAATAGGATTCACCAAAGCGGTAATCGAAATTAGTGGATCTTTTGTTTCTAATAATCTATTAAACATGTGCAGGAGTGAGTTCCATCGGGTAGGCACTTCCTGTTTTAATTTTAATTTTTTAAAATTCGTTTGTCGCTGCATGTTTTGCAGTTTGGAGGCAGCATGGAACTTCGTTTAAAAAATTCGACAATTGCCTTCGATTTTACCACAATTGTTTTACTTCAGACTCTGCTGTTTGGACAATTAAATTAATTGTATGCGCTAAGCAAGGAATATGGCGTAGCTGACAATTGCGAATAGCAACTTTTAAATTTGCTGCATTGTCATTGACAATTGCTCCTATTTTGTCAATAATAGCCCATTCATTGAATTTACCTTGTAATTCAATGTCATTGTTTTCAGCGGTATGTTGACAACAGATATCCATACAAGTAAGTAATTGGATTTTTAAATTGCAATCATGGTCTATGAAATGGATAGTTATGGCCACATAATTATTATTTGAAACTTATGTCCAACTGTCAGTGGTTATTGAGCATGCTTCTACATTAATTATAGAATTACGAATCTCACAAGAAATTCTATCATATAATTGTGGAATTAACGTAGTTGTAATTGTTTTTCAACAAGGAAGCGAATACCCAGGATTTAACATGTGAACAAACTTCTTGAATTCTTCACCTCAACGAGTGAAATAGGTTGATATTCTTTAGTTATTAACCTAATTAATTGAATATCCATCGCTCGGCTTTTACTTTGAGGGACAGGTTTTGTAACAAGTAAGGGACAACTGTTGAGTTTTTTTTAAGGACTAATTGCTGCCATTCATTTGGTTCAGTTGCAATAGACGTACTAGGATTTAAATTATAATGCATTTCTGAAACAATTAAAAGGTCTACTAAGAATTCTACTAATATTAGATGTTGGTCATCATGTAAACAATTTGGCGGCAAGCACTTTCTTGTAAAGTTATTTTCGTTTACAAATGCAGGAAGATTTAGTTTCTTTCGTCTTAAAGTATTGCACTGGTATTTTGTTTGGTAGTATGTACGTAGTATTAAATGAAAGTTTCTGCTTTCATTGTTGTGAAGTATAAAATTTTGATCCATGAAAAGGGATTTTGTATAATGTAATGTTTTGAGGTTAGAACAGATAGTATTTTTCATAAAATAAAGTGTATTTCTTGTTAGAACAGGTCAAAACTGCATAAAAGATAGTCAAGTTTAATTAATAACCGTTCTACGTGTAAGAAGTATGATGTGCTGCAATCCAGACGATATTGTTGGCAATTTGCTTTTATTGGATTTGCCTTTTGTAAATGTTTTGAGAGAACGAATTGTGGAATTCAATAATGTTCTATTTAATCAAAGTGAAGAAAGAAGAGAACTATTGTGTGAAATTATTTCTTTTATTGACAACGATTTGAAATTGCATTTGGCAAATATAGAAAAGGATGAACTTGAAAATGGTATATTTTTGAATTAATTTTCTAATTTAGCCCTGTGTGCAGTGTAAATTAATTTACTAAGTTACAATATCAGTATTGTTAATGCTTTGTATTGATGATTAGATTTCATCTTAATCTTGGGTACTCTTCTGTTATAGTCTTTATGTAATTTAAATTATCCAGTTTTATTGTTAATTGGTATTTGTTCACAATTTCCTTAGGGAATTCTGACCTCTGTGTTGGAGTAATGGCTTTCTTGTATTTGGTTTGAATTCTTGTCATAACTGGATACACAAGTAATCATTTTATATTCCCACATAAAGCCTTCAGCATATGTAGTGGATCAATCATTAAAAAAATAAAAACAAAAATTGTGGATCATTCCAAATTTGTACTTTGCTATTAGTTTTAAACAACAAAAATGTTATCATAATGTATTTTCTTATATATCATTCCTTGAAATAAATGAGGTATATAAGTAACTTATTTTTGCATTGCTATCTAAACCAGAGGTTCCCAAACTTATTTTTCTCATAGACCACTTTCAAAATTTTGCTGGTTCCGGTGGACCCCCTGCAGCTACATTTTTACCATATTTCCAGTCGACGGAAAATGTGAAGATTAGATCTAACTATGAAAATATGCGTTATGGCTGTGTTCCACGAACTACCAGCTTCGAAAAAAAAGTGAGAATTGATTGGTTAATTTTTGATTGACTGTGCTGTGAGTGGATGTCAAAAAAGTAAAGTTGGCAAATAAAAAAAAATGCTTCCATCCAACTTTACATTTTTGACATCTACTCACAGCACAAGAAAGCAATCAATTCTCACTTATTTTATTTAGAAAACTTCCCATTCAAAGTGGTAAAAAGCAAAAGAAATATAGTATATTTTTTTGTGTTGCATTTATTCAAGTATGTTATCATTACACAATTAATTATTATTGTTATCATATTGCAATGTAATATAATAAAATTGTCATAATATAATTAAAACATTATCTGCCTCGATTGATACGCAAAGTCAAGCCAACATTTTAGTTCTTCACTATCGAAACCAGATGAATTTTCGTGGACCCCGCTTACGAATTGTGAACCCCCATTTTTATGTCACGTCAACGTAGACCCCCGTCGAGTCTCCCGTGGACCCCTGGAGGTCCACCTGGACCACTTTGGGAATCAATGATCTAAACAAAAGCAGAAACTTTTTTTTTAATTTGTTATGTTTATAAGAGTCTTATTGTGTTAATAAGATTGACCAATCATTCTCATAAATATTTATCTTTAGTAGAGCAAATTTTGTATACTGTTACTTAATGAATTTGATGATCTCTCAGTCACACTCTCCTCCCTCTCATACTCTGTGAGAGTATGTGTGTTGTAAAAGGTATCAGAAGAAATTATGTATAAGGAATCTATAGTAGTGCATTATATCCATTCTAAACATCTGAATGACGTGATGTATTTGAAAACTTATTTTTACTAATTATAAAGTTAGTATTTCTCAATATTAATTTTAAACTTTTTTCAAATTCCTAATTGAAAATCAAGTTGAAGAAGGTGTTAATAAACAAAATACCTTTTGGTTGAACATAGAAAAGAAAATGTGACAGTAAATTGAAGAATGTTAATAAGAAATTATCTAATAAATATTAGTATAAGTATTACCTGTTAGAAAAACCATTTCAGAATATTCTTTAAAGCAAAAGATAAGAAAAGCCCTGTTCTGAAATACACATATTTCATCTTTTTAGTGTTAGTTCATTCCATTCTGTTAATTTAGGCATTACTGTATAAATTCATACAATGGATATTCTGTTATTGTAAGTTGTAGCCATTTCTGATGTAAGTTTTTACACAAGTTATTTAGATTGATGATTGAGATGTTTTAATTTAATTTTATTTAAATTATTTAATTATTGTCTTTTTTCAGAACTGATCCAGTTTTATTTCGGATTGGGTTTTATTAAAAAGTCTGAAGAACCATTTATATCAGTGAGTCCTAAATTTGTTCTTGAAATTTTTTTTTGTGGATTCTATTTCATTTATTTTCCTGCACATAGTAGGCTCATTAATTATTATTGTTCAAAATTATGTAACATTAACATTTTAAGCCTAAACTTATGTAAGCTTGGAAATGGAAACGCTACATTGTTTGTCAAAGTTGGGGGTTTATTTTAAGAGTTTCAAGTGACATAAATGGTATTTAAACAAATTATTTATATATTTAATAATATGATCTGTAATTTTATTATTAAATTAAATTATTCAGCCTGACTGATTAGTTTTTAAGCATACTCTACATTTGAAAAGTAGGAAGTATAGAAAGAAGTATCTGTAACAAGACACTAATTGCCCTCAGTGACTACTAGTTTTCAGGAGGAATGTATAATATTGCTTAAATTTTTAAAGATATTTTGGTGGTCAAACTTGAACCTGTTGTAGCATTTAAAACACGTACGATATTGTTGATTATTGACTTATACTAATTTGACAGCTATATTGCGTAGGCTGTAGCATGCCTAGCAAATAAAATTGAATCTCATGCTTAGTCCAATTGAAAAGTATAAAATTCAAAGTTTATTGTTAATCTTAAGAATTTTTACCGATCTCAAAATTATGAGTAATTTAAGATTTTTAAATGATCTTAAATTCTTTTTTCAAAAACTTGGCTGATTTGAGATGTAATGTGATAAGTTTTTTTAAGGGTAAAATATTAAATTTAAAAAGAAAAAAGTACAAATCAATGTCCACTGCATGATTGAGATGGGAAGCCATAGGAAAAAATGAGACAATTTCCATTTTTTCACATATTTCCAGAAATAAGGATTTATTAAAAAAAAGTCAGGAAAACTTCTATAAGCTTATAAATCAACTTTAATTCAGTCTTTGTGTTTTTTAAAGTTTATTTTCAGATAAATTTTCTGGGCATTTCCTTATCTATCCTATTTAAAGACTGTATAAGATCAAATTGTAGTCATAAATGAGGCATTCTTCCTTTATAGTGAAAACAAAAGTTAAAGTAATGTTTTGTCATTAGACTTTTTGGGCATTTTCTTATCACAGCTCAAAAATTGTGTAAGGTAAAATATACACCAATTAGTGTGTGGAAAGAATATTTCTTGTTTTGTATTGATGTGAACATTTTTCTTCAGGGATGTAATAAAGTGTCCAAGTTTCAATTCCCATCACAATGTTGCAAAGGAAGTAATTTCCTTTGTCACAATAACATTTCAGAAGCTGCTCACAACATTCCTTTCGTTTTTTGTTCTTTTCTTTGAGTTTACATGGCACCCACCATGATTTTTCAGCAGTCCAGTTGTACAATAATGTGCCCTTCTTGTTCTTTCGATAGGCTAGGCATACCTGGATGGTGGATGCATTGTTGTGTAATGCAAAGGTCATTTTGACTCATCAGTTTATATTCATCTCCTTTTGGTGCTTCTCATTAGTTACAGACCATTTGAACACTGCAAAATTCATCCTTAATACTTGCTTTATCAGCATCTGATGTAAAAAATGTTATTGCCCACCTATTCACAGTTTTATCGCTGTAAAAGGCTTTTAGAAGATGATGAATGTTACTTTTTGGCCTGTTAAAACTAAATCGCTGCACATTAATTTAGTTGCATTGACATAGCCGGAATATTTGACTCCATATCAATGGGGACTGGAAAAAATGAGAGGGCATGGTTCATTGAGTTTTGGAGAGTTAGTAGTAGGGGGAAATGAAACCACAGATGGCAGCACCTGTTGCTTTGTGCGACATTTTGTTCTCTCATTATGGTCCAGTATGCATTACATTTCAGCTGCCTCTCATTAAAGACTTATGTAAACACTAATTTTATTAAAAAATAGCCATTATAGAAAATTAAAATTATAAATAAATGTAAAAAAAATTCCTTTCAAAATTTTTTAAGTTTGCAAGATGATCCTAAAAAATGTTGTTTAATTGTTAAGCAACAAATTAATTTCAGATAGGTTAACTTCATTTTGACTGCAAATATGAACATTTTATTGAACTATAATTTCTCAAAATATTTAGTAAGTTTAATTTAAATTAATTTAATAAATAAAAGAAATTAAATTAATGTTTATTAAAATGTTATTTATTTGATACCTTAACGTTTTATTACAGGGTAATATGGGTATAGCTGAACAATGCAATGTTTGGTCCAATGTTATAAGTGTCTGAAGGGTCTTCAGAGTCAGCCCAGTTTAAATGAAAAATATGAAAACTGTAACCAGAGACTAAATTATTAATAAAATAATTCATAATCCTGCATTTAAGGTATGACTTATTCTGTGATATGCAAGTTGGTATGTGTAAAGTATTCATTTCAAAAACAAATTTTTTAAATAAAAATAAATAAAAAATAATTTCAAAATTTAGATTTAGTTAAAATTATAACAAAAATAATTCATCTAGTGATGTTTAGAATAACTTATAAATTGTTATTTATATGCATTCTAGGGATAAAAGTATTAAAAATATTTAACATTTTTCAAAAATGATTTTTTTACAAAATTTATCTAACATGAAAAAACTTTATTGGGCATCTTGTTGTTTCTGAATGAACATTTAAAAAAGGATCTAATTCTTGGTTGAAATGAACAAATCTGAGTAAAATATTTGGTTTGTAAGGATTTACATGCACTAGTTTTGCACAAAATGTTTTTGTATCTGTTTGTGTACAGTGAAACAGATTTTCGCTGATTGATGGAAATGACAAAACCTCAGAATATTTACAAAATTTTTTGTAAATATTCTAGTAGTAAATTAACTTATATGTAATATTAAGAGTGAATAATTGTAACTGAGTAAATAACTATTCGGTTACACTGAACGGTTATAAACAATACTTAAATACTGTAGCAGTCATTTCTTTACAACTACTGTCCCTTCATATTGTATTGTTTTTTAAACATCTGTAAAGGTGCTGTAGGAAATGTACACATTTTTTTTAAGATGAAAAGTCCATAAAATTTTATTTCATTAATAACTTCTGATATTTTTTCATATTTCATTTTTTATTGTTATTATTGAATTATTATTATTGTAATTTTTTTTCAGTCAGAAGAATTATTAATAAATCAATATATTTAAATAAAAAAAAAAAAAAGTGGATGAAGTCTGATTCGAACCAATGTACTTTCCCTGTATAAGATCCAAATATTTCATTAATTAAAATTTAATTTGGCCATAACTCTGGAACCAATGAAAATAAGTACCAGTTATTTCATTTTTTAGAGCTTTTCAACAATATAAGTACCACTTATATTGTTGAGAAGCTCTAAATTAATGTTTATTAAAATGTTATTTATTTGATACCTTAACGTTTTATTACAGGGTAATATGGGTATAGCTGAACAATGCAATGTTTGGTCCAATGTTATAAGTTTTTCAACAATATAAGTACCACTTATATTGTTGAAAAGCTCTCAATGAGTTCTTATTACTGCAGTTAGGAAAAAGTCCAAAATCCAATTTTTTTTTTGGATTTTGGGTGTTTTGGACATTTTTGGTTCAGTCAATTGCAATCAAAAGGGAAGGTACACAACTAGATGTCACAACAGTCCTAAATCCAAAATCTCAACATCCTACAGCTAATCGTTTTTGAGTTATGTGAGATACATATGTACGTACATACATACATACATAAGTATGTATAGACGTCATACCGAAACTAGTAAAAATGGTTATTTCCGTTGAAATCTGAAATTTTTCATGATCACAATACTTTTTTTACTTTGTACAAGTAAAAATGAAAAGTGCACTGGAGATAAGCATTAGGAATATGGTTATAGTTCTATTTAATGTAAATATGATGGGCAGTGACAATGAAAGCTTAAAAGCTTTATGTGATACATCAGTAAAGCCTGATTACTTATTTGTCAAATAATAAAGCATAGATGATGAGTAAAATTCATTAATGGGAAGAAGCTTTTTATAAACAAAAAAAAATGTTACGGTAGGCAACTACCATGCACATCCCAAATTGACAAATTTTAGCAGTGTACCAAATTTGTTTCTTACTTCAAAACATTAAATCTGTTTTTCAATGTATGGATCAAGGTGTGATTGGAATATTTTAGAGATTCATTTCATCTCAGACATATCTTATAATTTATTTACAAATAATGTGCAATTTAGCTTCAATTTACATGCAGAAGTGCTTTAAAAAAGCAAACTTATTCCATTTCAACCTGGTTATGGACTTCAGTGAGAATAACATTTCTTTATCAGAGTGGATTAGGAGCCAAAACATTAATATTTTTGATAAATGTACTTGCTGAGTTAGATGATTATGGAGTTAAAATAAAAGCATTACAACTTCTGGTATATTGATGTGAAATCTTTATTTAAATTTCTACTTATACATCAGAAGGAACAAAGAATTCTGATGATGATGGAAGTACTATTTCTGATATTATCAGAATAATCTTTCATGGGATGAAGCTGAAAAAGGATTAAAAACTTTTTTTTGGAGCCATGTTTAGATTAAATTGGTGAGTTAATTTCTACATTTAATAACTCATTGAAATAAAAAAAAAAACATTTTTAAACATGAAGTAAGTGGTCAAATTCACATTTTCATTTATTTCAATAGCATTTAAGATAGATTGATTTAATTCTTAGCTGATTTTGGATTAAATTTTGTCAAATTTGAGTCAAGTCTTTGCAGATGGCAGGGGTCTGGAAGAGCTGTACTTCAGTTGGCATATGCAGTATCAAGTTAATCAATTGTAGACTAATCATTGTCCCAGCTATATATCTATACTACTATTTCTTGTTGTTATTTGATGAAAACATTTCAGAATATTTTTATATATTTGATATATACTACCTGCAAAATTAAAAAAAAAAAAAAAAATTAATTTGAATGTATTATTTAATATTTATTATTTCAGTGATAGCTGATCATTTCCTTACATATAGTATTCATTTTAACAGTTATATTTAGATTAATAAAATTTATCTATGGTCTTAGGTGAATTAACTCAACTGTTTTAATATTCAATTAAAAACATCAATTTTCATTTATATGATTTAATTATTTACTTTATAAATCTATTACCGTATGAATATATTATGAAATATTGTGAGAAACTACGTGTGGGTTAATGTTAGATTATTACTTTATACTGCTTTATATTAATAACAATTTAGTGTGACAACTTAATTTTAAGAGTTTTTAACTTTTATTGTTTTATTTAAAAAAATTATCTTAAAGTGGTAAAATTGCTGATGACAAATAAAATGTGAATATCTTTAAAAATATGATCTAGACTGGTGAAAGACTGAAAAGTGTGATCACTTTTTCTTTTTTGATGATTTTTGTAATTCTGACAAAACTGATTATGCTCACAAATGAACAGAAAAATTATTCTGATTTGGATTGATAATTGAATGAATAGTGGATGAGTGTAGTAAATATTAAGTTATATGTGATTAACTAGAATAAAGTTACACTGAAGGTCCATAAGCGTATGTGTAAAAAGGTTCATTACTTTTTACCAGAATGAAAACCGTTGTGTGTTTGTAGTAAAGAGAATTGATTTCATAAAATAATGTGTATTTGTTTATGTTTACAGGAAACATTAAATAAACGTATAACAGTTGTTAATAATGTTGAATTTAAGAAAAATTTAATCAACATAAATAATATTAGAGAAGAACTTCTAGAAATTAACAATAGTATAAATGAATTAAATGAAATTCTATTATCACATGGAGGTTTGTTTTATGTATTTAGATTATTTGTAAGCTAACCTACTATAACTATTATGTTGTTAACTTTTGATAAATTATCTTATTTCTTTTTAGGATAAAATATTTGACAAAATCAGTTGTGCTGAAGATTAGAAAAGAAATTAGTTTGATTTAATTCTTAGCTGATTTTGGATTAAATTTTGTTGAAATTTGAGTTACGCCTTTGCAGATGGCAGGAGTCTGGTAAGAGATGTACTTCAACTGGCATCTGCAGAATCTAATTAATCAACTGTAGACTATTCATTGATCCAGCTATATCGATACTACTATTTCTTATTGTTATTTGATAAAAACATTTCAACATATTTTTATATATTTGATATACTACCTAGAAATTAAAAAAAAAAATTAATTTCAATGTATTATTTATTATTTCAGTGATTTCAGCTGATCACTTCCTTAAGAGTGTTGATGTTTTTAGTAGTAGGTTTGAATTTATGCAGTATGCAATGTGCTCAATTCCTTTTTTGTACAAACAATTTATGAAAACTGCATAAATACCTTTTAGACTTTCTTGTTAAATAATATTTAATTGAAAGAGAACTAGATTTTTGAATTTGTTTTAATACAGTTGAATATTGTTAAACTTATTTTTAAATTGATTATTGACAATATTGTTTAAAGATCTACTATTCATAAAATAATTACCCAAATAACCTGAATTTTAATGAAGATAAAAATAACTCTTTCAGTCAATTTGTTAATTAGATCTTTTTCAGATTTGTTTTATGAAAGTTATTAAGCTCAAAAATTGTGTTTGAAAAGATGAAGGGAAAAACTCTTTTCCCAAGTTTTTTATTTAATGAAAATGTTGTATTTTTGGTTGATTTGATTTTTCTTATAAAAAATAGAGCAATTCTAAGGCTGTATAGTGATAGCATGTTGGCTTGTAAGCTGGTCCTGGATTTATTTCCCACTGGGGTTTTATTATCATTGAAAAAAAAAATATTTTGTTTTTATTGGTACCTGTACTATTTTATTATTGGGCTAATGCTTAATAATCAGGTATTAGGCTGATGTGGTGAAATAAGTTAATCCATTTTATTTTCTAATATATTTTTATAAAGAATTTCTTTTTTTGGTAGCATATTTACAGAATTTTTTTCAGCTTGCCTTATAAGTAAAGTTTCCATATCTTATAAAAGATCTTTATAAAATTCAGATTTAGTTATTTCCAATAATGTCTAGTTACCTGAAGCATTCTAGAAAGTGAAATATGGAACAAGTTATTAATTACTGTGTATTTATTAGTAAAACAGAGAATTTTTGTTTTTTAATGTACTTATGTTAGCTTTTCATTTTAAGGATATTGATGAAAGTTCAGCACCTTTATCAGTAACAGAGGAGTTAAAAAAGAGTGATCATGAAACTGTTCATATACTTTTAACTGAATGGGTTAATAATATCAAATCAAGAGGTTCATTTCATCATGACATGAATTACGTGGCTCACTTTTCTCAGCTTTCATCTGGTTATGAATCTGACCATGATGAGTCAAATTTTGAGGATTCGTTTCATAAAGATTTCAGTGCAAAAATACTATTATTATATAATAATTGTAAGTCAGTGTCAGAGGTAGATATAGAAATTTATATATTTTTAGAATTAAGCCTATTAATTTATATGTATATATATATTTTTTTACAGAAGAAAATGAACAATGTGTGAATAAGTAATAAAATTGGATTTATGCTTCTAAAAATCTACTACTGATCATTATTCTTTGCTCTGCCAATTCAGTTAATTACAGGATTGTGACATCCATAATTCCTAAAAAAAAATTTCATATATTTATTATCTTATAGAATTTAATTCTCCATTAGATGTAATAACTTCTTGAAAAAGTGAAAATTCTGAATAGTGTACAATGTTGGAGCCAGATTGTTTGTAGTTTAGGGGTGGTGTTTAAAATAGCTTCACTACTTTGTCATGGAAATTATGTTTTTTCAATTTTGAACTTGCACAAAAATTGGAGAAATTGGGTACAACAGACAGAAGCTTGTTTAACCAAAATAATGTCGGCCGATTCAGTTCCAAATAAGCATGAATGTTAGAAAATAAATTTCATGTTCTAGGGATGATAAAAAAATGAGAACTTTTTAATTCTGCTCACTATGGTTTTTGACTGAGTTCCATCTTTTACCTATGCGATGGCAATAATATCTGCAATGTGTAGTAATATTTTCAGCCATATTAAACACATAGCTCAAATTTGGCAGCCAAGTAATTAGGTCATATTTTATTACAAGTGATGATTTATTTTGTCTGAAAAAGATGGAACTATTGATTTTTATTAAAACTTGAATAAAGTGTTGTAAAATGGTGAAGATGTTAGAGAAGTATTTTGGTGAGGATTTTATGTTGACAACAAGGGTTTATGAGTGTTAAAAATGGTTTTAAGAAGGCTGTGGAGTTGTTAAAGTTGACAACAGGGTTGATATCCAAACACAACTACAATCAATAAAAAAATCAAAACAAAGAACATAAGATCAGTTATCGAATTACTATTAGAGAAGTTGCTGAAGAGGTAGGAATCTCTTGTGGCTCGTGTGAAACAGTTTTTACTGATATTTTGGTTATGAAATGAATAGGAACAAAGTTTACTCCAAAACTGTTCAATTTTAACAAAAGTAGCATTGCAGAACAGTTGTTGATGAAATTGCTGATGACTCTGAATTACTTGAACATGTCATAACAAGTGATGAAATATGGATGTACAGTTAGGATATTGAAATGAAGGTCCAATCATTCTAAGGGAAGCAGAACAAAAGGGTTGAAGACTGAAAAAGCATGCCACATTCAAAAGAATGTATGTTTTCCTTACTGCTTTTATCAATTACAGTGATATTATGAACTCTTCTTACAAGATTATACAGTTAACAAAAAGTGTTACTTAGAAGTTTTATGCTGTTTACATGAGGCAAATGAGTTCTGAAGAAAACAACCACAAATGTGTGAGGAAACACTTTTAGCAGCGGGATAACGCTCCAATTTATACTTCACTGTTAATTTGTGATTATTTAGTACAAAGGAACAACAGACCGATTGTTTAGCCTCTGCATTCTCCTTACATCATTTTTTCTTGTTTCCACTGATTAAAAGGAAAAAAAATTGCGACTATAGATGAGATAAAGGAAAATTGCTTAGTAACTAACTTTAGGCTATACTAAAAAATGCTTTCTATAAATGTTTTGAGGATTGGAAGAAACACTACTTTGAAGGGAATATAATTCATATAGAAGAATAAGTAAATTTTCTTGATAAAATTTAAAATGGTACAATTTTTGTGAAATTCATTTCTTGGAGATTTCTGTTTCTTTGCATCTCCCATTTCATGAAATGTTAAATCTATCTTTGAATAACCTTATCAACAGATTTTCCTTGTTCATGTATTCATAAAAATTAATGTTGAACAGATGCAACTGATTCTAATTCTGCGCACTGCTGAATGCATTTTGATTTTTTGTTGCACACCCATGGGTACTTTTGTTGTACCCATGATTCAGCAACCATGAATGTGTTTCGTTTATATATATCAAAGTCATGTTGAATCCATTTCCTGTACATAAGGCAAAATTTTAAAAGGTTTCTTTACATTCTACCACATCCAATAATTGATACTCAATATTTGTAGAGCTGTGTTTTTTTTTTTAATTCTAGCATTCTTTTTTGTTAATCCTAATTATATGATTACATTTGGTACTGATTTGTTTTACTTCATGTTTTATTTATATAGTTTTTTAATATAGTTCTTTTGTTATTTTTTGCAGTTTATTTGTAGTCTTAAAGAAATAAAAGAGGAAACAAATAAAATTCTAACATCTATTGAAAATGAAGATGCTGTAAAAAGTCTTTTGTCATATATACATGCTTTGAAAGGAATTATGGAAGTGTAGAAATATATTTCTCTGAACATCATGGAAGATATATTTATTTATATTTTGTTACAGAATGATTAATTTAAAGATAGTATGTTATATTAAAATAAATTCTTTATGTGCTTTAGAAAAAAAATGTCTCTCAACTGCCGATATAAAGGTGTAAAATATATAACGCTGCCAATGATAAATAAATATTTATTATGATTATACTATGATTAGTTTTTTATTTATTTATGTGTTATGTGATATAATGAAAGGTAAAATATATAATAATGCTGCTAATGATAAACTAATATTTATTATGATTAGGTTTTTTATTTATTTATATGTTATGTGATTAATGAATAAATCTATTATTTTCATTTAACAAAATTGGTTGCTTGAGGGAACAAGTTTGTGCACATTGCAGCTGTATAGGAAATTATGAAAACGCATGTACTAAAATTGGAAAATGTATTGTAAGAGTTCAAATTTGGCAACGTCTTGAGAATGTCCTCTTTATAAGAAGGAACAGACAATTATTAAGAATTTTTACTGAACAGAAAGTGTCCTTTCCTGTGGTTCTTTGGAAATACAGAAAATCCCTCAACACATGAGGAATCTGGTACAGCCCATTGTTAGTTTTGTCCAGAATCTTTCTAACAGTGCACAAAAGAACGAGTGTACATCATACAAAGAACTGACCAAATTGTTCAGGCTTTGTCGTACTAGTAAAATCCCTCACTTTTGCTGCTGCAGCATTGAGAATAGGCAAGAAGAAGGATATTTTTGGTGGAAAAACTGACAGTCAACTAAAAACTACCAGCAAATTTACAACATTTTTGTAACTCTGAGGTAAATTTTCAAAGGTGGTATTCCTCTGTGAAAGGGAGATCCAAGTGAAGAGAACAAGCCTAGGTGGAGGTAAGCAGCTTGATTGGTTGTCAGAATCGGGTCTTTACTTGATCATTTTCAGAATCAAAATTATCACAAAAAAGACAATGGATTGATAATTTTCAGAATTCTTCATGATTGATTAGCCATGCAGGATTAAAGTTTTGTTGTTAATTATAATTAACACAAACCCTTTTGAAAGAAGTAAAATGTACAATGAACATTTTAAAATCAAACTGCTACAGACTAAACATAGTTGCAGCATGTAATAACATTTTATGAATGAAATGAAAAAAAAAAAGTAAATTAAATTCTGTGCTTACATTAGCAAAAGTTTACATATTTACCACATTTTTATAAAAGATATTCAAAATGGGCACCCTGCACAGCGATTTACTTTGCAAAGAAAATAAAAAAATCAATAAAAACAATCTTGTTTTTAAGCAATATTGTTTTAAATATTAAAAATAAACCACAACACCATAATTTATTAATTTATTTACTTTTGACAAAATATAGAACAATATATTGTAATATTTTACACAATTATTATTAATTTATACTGGAATGAATATATATATATATATATATATATATATATATATATATATATATATATATATATATGTATATATACTTATTAGATGATGCATTCTAAGTAATAATAATTCAAGATACTGAACTATTTTTATAATTATTTTGATAAATAATTAGATAATAACATAGTATTTCATTTTACAAAACCATACAATCAATAATCCAACATTTTTGTTTTTTTTTATTATAGATTACATAAAATCACAATACCTTAAAAAACATTTTTTATATAATATCTTACATTACTTTCTTATAAAATAAATAATATGACGATATGATAAACAATAAATTTTCATTTTTTAGTAAACATTATTTTACAGAACATTAATAATTTGCTTGCAGTATAAATAATCTACCTTAATCCTTCAATCTATAATTAATCGTAACTCACTTCTTTAATTTATTTCCATTTACACTTATACATATAGACACAACATACATAACTAAATTCTTTAACACACAGATTATGTACATTGTAAACATATATATTTTACATCATAATTACATATTGTAATACTAATAGTGAACAAAAACTGTCATTAGTTTAAAAAAACATAGTAAATTAAATTTTAAATGTTTATTTATAAAAATATAAAACAAAAACCTTATTAATTTGATATAATATAGTTTTTCTTTCATAAAAATCAATTTATATACATATATGATGAGGTGCATAATAAATAATTTATAAAATTATTTACAGTGATCGGATATATTCTTTAAATGCTGACTGCTTTAAAAATATGTTTTTTATCCAATTATCTATTTCTGTCTTAATTAATTGCATTTTTATAATGAACTTATAAATTAATATTGTATTATATACCACTCCTCTGATCTTTCTGGCAGAGTGGTAACATCTGCATCATTCATCTGGAGATTCTAGGGCAATGTTTCACAAGCAATGAATGATAATAAATAATAATATTAATTTTCATATATTAAATTTTCTGTTGTTGGTTGATATTGAGAGAGGAGGGTGTTCTCAGTAGTCAAATAATAAAAATAGAAACTGTTAACTAAAAAATTATTCAATATAGTTTCAGGCAACGTAAGTCTAAAGTATAGCTTAATAATGGTCTGAACTACTTAACAGATGATTAGTTTGAGGAGGTTAAATGATTTAAATTGTTTTTAAGCTTTTTTTTCTGCTTTGAGCTTGGCATATCTAAAATGATATTGTATAATCTCTTAGTCACTAGTACTTTATTTTACATTCTGATATTTTATCTAATTTATTAGTGTGAGGTAGAAATACTTTTTGTTTGTGAAATTTAGTATTTGTTGATTAGATTATTACTAATTTATTTTTTTATCTCTTAGAAAGTCTTGACTTTATAAATATTTACATTTACCCTATTCCCCTGCATCAACTGAGAATGATTGTTTATCTATAAAAATATGCATTTATTTTGAGATTTTTGTGTTTATAAACAATTTCTGAACATTTTTATTTACGATTTCAATTTTATTTCAATAACGGTTTAACAAAACTGAAAAGCAGTTTTTCAAAAGAATAATAAAAACACTATAAATTTATTTGCTATAGAAAGAATCTTCTTTATTTATAAGTCAAGAATCAGAGAGGTTATTGCCATGTGAAAAGTGCAAAGAAAGCAATAAAATGTTGCTCTATGGTTAAATAGAAAAAAGAAAAGAAAAAAATAAGCTTATTACTTTGAAGAAGAAATTTTCTGAATGAAAACATAGACAAGATATATGTATATATTTTTCTAAAGTCGACTTTTCAAGACCCATATACCTTCTGTACTAATAATTATTGCATGTGTAAAATAAATTCAACTTGATCCACCCAAGTAAAATTGAATAAAATAAAATGACACTCATCTTATTTTTTCATACAATCTCTACAAAAGTGCTTTCGCGGTGATCCACATTTTCAGTTGTAGATTTTTCTTTTTTGTAAACACTAAATATATAACAAATATTTGTTAACACTAAATATTTTACAAAAAAGAAAAAATCTACAACTGAAAATGCGGGCTGAAATAAGATGTCATTTTATTTTTTTCAGTTCTGTACTTGGGTGGATTAAGTTGAATCTATTTTATATATATATATATATATATATATATATATATATATATATATATATATATATAGAGAGAGAGAGAGAGAGAGAGAGAGAGCAGAATGAATGTTTTAACTGTAGATTCAGGATTTCTATAATAAGGGTGCATCAAAGCCAGGGAATATAATATTAATCAGGTTCCCCACCTTGGCTTGATTATCAGGTTCTGATAAGAAACATTAACTTTGAAATAGCTAATAAAACATATGATACGAGCAATTACTAGAATCACACATTGTATAAAAAGATGTAATCAGAACTCAAGTCATAGAAGTTTAATGCTAATTTCCTAATAATAAAATCAGTCATTGATAAGCTCATCATATAAATTACTAGAATCACACAAGCAATTACTATTACTAGAATCACGAGCAATTACTAGAATCACACATTGTATAAAAAGATGTAATCAGAACTCAAGTCATAGAAGTTTAATGCTAATTTCCTAATAATAAAATCAGTCATTGATAAGCTCATCATATAAATTAAAGTAGTCATATAAAATAATTCTGTATTCATCCTTGGAACTGTTCAATTCATCTGGGAATATGCAGACCAATATTCTAAGTTATAATAATAATTATTTATATATATATAAAATATAGATTATTGTGTTTTGCTAAAAACAGTATAAAAAGCATATAATAAAGTTTATAATAAAAAAAAATCCAGCAGGATAGGATGAGAACTATTTTAAATAATTTCAGTAAAACATTTTTACCTAAAGTATATTGTATTTATTCAGTTATTTTAAAGATGTTACCTGTGTGTATAAAAGGTATATTAATTTAAATAAAATTATCAACTGTTAACTTCAGTTATCTGTATCTTTTGGGTATCTATTAAGTCGTAATTGGGAAATAGGCTGTAATAAAACTGCTGGTATGAGGCAAGTCATCTCTGAAAATCTTGTCATTCTCATGATTAACAATTATCTAATACCAGGCCTACTCATAAAAGAGAATTGAAGCTGTTTCCTACTGCCTTCTTCACTAAGGTAAATGTATTCGTACTTAACAGCCCCACATAATGCAAACTATGTTCAGCTCTATAAATGAGATGTTCACTTTGTGGACCACAGGGATTGGCTGTATAATGAGTTTCAAAATTCTCAGAGAAAACATTTGACTAATGCCACTTATGTTACAGATGGTTAAAATTTATTACATTGATAAGAAACACTGGGACAGGTGGTGAATTGCAAAAAATTAATGTTTGGCTTTCTGTCCAGAAAACTGTTTCCACTTATTTAAGTGGTTATCTATAATTTATTAAGAGGTAAAAAGATAAAAATAAAAAATGTTTATTTAGATATTTTTTAATGAATCGGTTATGGGTTAAATCAGTTTTGATCAATTTTTAAAGAATAGTTTACAATTACATTATATTTTCATAAAATAGTAATATGCAATTTTTACCCAGATAAAGAAAATAATTTGAAAGTTAATAATTGATATTCCATCGTATGATGAAGTGTCTTAAACAATAACTTATAATTTAAGGAATTGAAAAACAATATGAAAAAATTCAAGGAGAGTTAGTCAGTTTTTAAAAGTTTTATATTAGTATGTTTAATGGTTCATAAATCTGAGTAAATAGTTAAGTGAAATGTTTCATTTTTCTATATTTTATTAATTATTTAAGTATATTGTGCTCATTAAACTATGTGATGTATTAATATTGCTCTACTGACAGAAGTTCAAAGGAATATCCAGGTGATATAGTAGTTAGGCTTCTTTGAACTAAGTTAGGATATAGCTTTTTTACCTATCTGATCTTCTTTTCTAAAATATGTGCAATAGCTAAGCCAAGATTATAAGAATAGAAGTTTAACAAAAGGTAAAATTTATTAATTTTTAGCATGTTCTTTTAGTTACCAATAAATAGAAGAAATATGTAATAAACATAGTTTCTGTTGGGTATAACTGGACAACATAAAATCTTCATAATAAACAATTATTTAGGTCGTTTAATGAAACTAAAGGCTGTAGTAACAATTAATAGTTATAAATAATAAAATTGCATGATAAATATGAAAATGTAACCCAAGCCTTTAAATAAAAGTTTTCAAAAGAATAAAGGAAACTAAAGTATGAGTTATGCTGATGAGATTTCTTAGAAATGTGGTACGGTAGGTCTCAGAAATGTGACTGCATGAAGAATGTAGAAGTAAAAGCTCTCACAAATACAGAAAGTGTATTGAAACAAAATAGAGTGAGCAAGAAGTAAATGATGTAGATATGTTAAGGTAATTGTGGAAGAAAGAACAATATTGAAAGGGTGAAGTGGATGGGAAATTGGAAGAGAAAGCTAAGGAAAAGATAGCTAAATAATATTAAGGAGAATTGGGAGTAAAAATAGAAAAGAATTCAGAAGGGATAGAACAAGATGGCCTATCTATCAAATATTTCCCAACTCAGGGTACTAGATAAGGAAAAGAAAAAGTATCAAAATATGTTCTGCTACTAATTTTTTATAATTAATTACAATATCTAATATTATTAACATTTAATTAAACTACAATAATAACAAAACAATAAAATAAGTTCACTGTTTGGGTCCATTAAACAGTAAAAACTTACTATTGTAAATAATTGTTATCTAAAATCTACTAATACTATATATTAATAAAATTACAATATTATGAAAAGCTATTTATCTAAAATGTATTACTGTGTGGTTATTAATGATTATGACATAACTATTGTAC
Organism: Lycorma delicatula; assembly: GCF_047948215.1. Lineage (NCBI taxonomy): Eukaryota > Metazoa > Arthropoda > Insecta > Hemiptera > Fulgoridae > Lycorma > Lycorma delicatula. Next base: position 112,800,141 of record NC_134462.1, read on the forward strand.
CATATAATGTTTAATAGTTTGAATATTATGACATGTAGTTACATATAATATATATTTATACTATTAAAATAAGATTGTTAGCAAAAATCTCAATTTAAAAACTTCATCAGTAAATAAAAATAGATAAATTGATTACATTTACTAAGTTAAAAAAAGTAACATATATGATCCAATGTGTATTTTAATATTTGTTTTTTTTGTTATAATGTCCCCTTAAATAAATGTTATATAGAATACATGTGAATAATAATTGTATTGTTACTTGATTAGGAAAAGCCTTTATATTCTTTGACTTTGATTTACTAGCTATATCCATATTTTTAGATTTGAGCATCTTTCTTCATTTGCTGCCCTTCCAATTAACTAACCTGTTATTTTGCAATTTATAGCATTAAAACAGTTATTTTCTTCTACTTTTCTTTCCATGATCATTTACTGTAGACTATTCCAATATGGATTAGACATATTCAACTACCAAACTGAATAATTATCTGAATTATGGAAGAAAAAAGAAGTAAAAGTGCAATTCAATGGATCTTTGAGAACGTGTTTGGATAGTAAGCGACATCCCATTCTTTTCTCACCACTACCTGATAATTGTGCTTTGGCTCACTACTAGAATATCCAGTACATTTAAAACAAATGAACAAGTAGACACCTTACATGAAGTACATTGTACTGGTAGATGGAGGTAGATCCACCAGGATGCGATATTTTTTTTTAAGGTTAAGAAATAATATAACATTGAATATCCCTGACTTATTACTTGGGGATGGTTGTTGGGCAACTCAGCCCAAAATGTTTTTACTCTTTATCATTCTTACAAATTGTGTTCTTCTTTTCCCCACTTGCCTCTATTCTTCATTCTGACTTTCCTTTTCATTTTCTCCACAACTTAATTTAACTTTCATCAAATTCTGATATAAAATTAATCTAACCTATATAACAACCAAAATTCTAATATAAATGTTAATTATAAATTTGCTGGTTAAAAGTCAGAACTAATAAAAATATTACATTTTATAACATAAAAATCTGTGTATCTAAATCTCACTTTACCTTTTATCTCATTTAACCTTAAATTAAATTATAATTTTATTTTTTGTTAATTTTGCGCTAAATATTAAATAAATAAATCTTTTATTCTGATTGGTCTGTAATAATACTTTATATTGATCACATTGGATCTGTCTTAACATTATTACTGGTAAACAAATAACTAAGTGAAACATATTTAGTATGAATATTACTGTTTATAAAAGTAACATTTTTTGGTCTTATTCATTTGTTCAAATCTTCAAATATAACATTTTCATGCTGAAGAAAACATTCTGATTCCATACTTCTTATATAATTGTATATATTCATTGTTTTAATAAATAAAATAAAGAATTAGCCAAAAACAGAGGTTAACGTTCATATGAAAATATATATTGGCATTTTGGAATAATTATCAGTTGGATTTATACTTAGCACCATAGTAAATTAATTGTTATAACTGTTATGTAATGGTGCACCAATTGTAACATTTAATAGAAAAATATATTTATTTTTAATTAGATCTTACTATTGATGTGCTCTGATAATGATATTGAATTCCTAAAACTATTTAAAACCAATAAAAAAAGAGTAATTGAGTATTTCCGTCTGTTGTATGTTGGTGGTTTAATTTCAAAACATATTTTTCATTTATAAAAAGGAATGACTTTTGTTGTCCATGATGGTCACCAAAGAAAATTATATGAAACTGTTAAGTTTAATAAAGAATGAAACCAAACCGATGAATTTATTTCATTAAGTCAAATTGTTTTAGTGTAAAAAACCTGTTTGTTTTTCATTTTGTATGATGTGATACTTAAACAAATAAAAACTTTCAGTTTAGTTCAGATGATTGCATATGACAATTTGAAGTTTACAAAATCTCAAATTAAAACTAAGAAAAAAGGAATCGTTCTATTTAAAGTTATTTGAAATTTTCATTTTGATAGTTATTAGGCCTAGTTTTTTTTTTTGTAATTTTAGATGTTATAAATATATTTATTTCATAATTTTATTCTTATTTACAAAATTATTTAATTTTATTGTAAATTTAAATTAAAAATTTTTAATGATTCACTGAAAGAAATCGAATTATAAAATATTTTTAAAAAATTTCAAAAGGTTTTCAGTTGTCTACGTGATCATTGACTGGTGCTGCTCTTTTCACACTGGATCAGATGATTGCAAATCATGATTTGAAAGAAAATGATTTGAAAGCTTTTTAAAAACGTTTTATTACACAATTTGGTTTGATATTTTGTTAAAGTTTAAAATTCAAATTAAAACATTGCCGATCATCATGTACAAGAAAGTAAATAATCTCAATGTTCCAGATAATTATGGATTGCTGGATAGGCTATCAAAATAATTTTGTAGTATTAATTGCATGTATCAAATGTATAATAAAAAACAAAATTCAATCATTGTGTATAATAATCCAATCATTATTGTATGTAAAAAAAAAATTAAATTGTTACTAAAATTTTACAGTTTGTTTAAAGGATTATATATAATTTTTTTTTAATCATACCAGGATTAACTAAACCTTTTTTTCATATTTTATTAAAACCTTCCAATACCTGTATAGTCAATGTATTTGATATTCTGATTAAATGATGAATTTATCTATTCTGTCATCTATTAACAGTAATTATAATTTTTTACATCTTATCATCACTGACTCCTAATAATTCGATCTACATATCTGTAAAGTAAGTAAAATATACTTGTACTTTAATTTTATATATCTAATTTTCAAGTGAACTACTTTAATAATAAAAAAAAAAGATTACGCTAAATGATAGATATTACAATATAACCACTACTTACTTATTATCATGCAAATATTAGAGAGAATAAAAAGCACAAATATTTGTAATGAAAACAATGCTGATATAATAATTTGTTGTCATTCAGCATAATAAAAATAATGTTATATCATTACTATAAAATTAGATATTTAACAATAATTAAATTAAAAAATATGTTAATACTGAGTAAATATTAGTAATAAATATTATTTAATAACATTAGTTTAAGATAAATAGTAAAGTATATTTATTAACATGCAATACGTTAATAATTTTCAGCAGAACATATTTTATCGATTTTTTATTTTTATCTAAATAAGTTCAGAGCTTGTGTGTGGGTATATGAAACAGATTTTATAGAGTGTGGAAGGGATTCAAACTCTGGACCTTCTGGATGAAAGGGTGAAACATTATTACTTCACCATGGTGGTTCTAGTTTCGATCTTAATTATATATTTTTTGATAACACACTTAATATAAACTCATAGTCCTCTTTTTATTTTTAGAAGTAACTATCACAATATCTTTTACAGGTAAAGTTGATATGATGAATTCGTATGCTCAGGTTTATTATGCAATGATTTTGGAAGTTTCAAATAACAGAAATAAATTAATGACAAAATTATCATAAGTTGTGTGATTGAACTGAAATTTTATTCTTATAAAAGTATTTATTACACATTGTAGAGTAATACATAATAAAAGTATATATTATTTATTTTAGGACAAATTACCTGCAGTTTATCAATTTAATAATTATTATGTGATCATAATGTTTTTGTGTTGAATCTATTGTCATAAGCGTTATGTGCACGCTTGGTTTTGTTTGTGTGCTGTGAACCTGCTCTTCATCTGTGGTTCTTTATTGAACTACAGACCAGACATAATTTATAAGTTTTTGTGTAAATTCAGCACATTCTCATGAGATCTGTTTTGATGTATGTTCAATTATGAGAATTAATAAAACTGAGAAATAACATCAATAATAACTGTCATGAAGATAATGGAGAACTTAAAATAATATTAATTAACTGTTTAGACATATGGAATGTATTCAATGTACATCTCCACAGTAGTAAAAAAAATATTGTTGTTATTCTGACAGTCATCTTTGTTCTTTGCTTTTGATTGTCTGAACATGTTTGAAGACTTACAGGGTGATGAATGAATTTTGATTTTTGGTTCATCCAACTTTCAACACTAGTACATGTTGTTTCAGTTTGGGTACCATTTAGCTTACAATAAAACTTATCTTAAATTTGTTCAACATCTACTGTCACCACTCAAAAAATAATAAAATGAAATTATTTAACATTCCATTGTGAAGCAGTGACTGATTATCAATAAAGCTAGAAAAATTAAGCATTCATAACAAGGTAAATATAGAATGTGCTTCTTGATTTCAACAGCTTGTTAAAAAAAAGAAGTTTGGATGTTTTTGAACAGAGCTCATGCTTAATATTATATTATGTAAAATAAATTATTATTTGAGTAAACAAATAAAAGATAAGTGGAAACTACTACACCTTAATGGTTTAAGAACTAAAATGGGGTGGCCCCCACCCTACTCTTTTCAGTAATAAATAAATAAGTAAATGATTTTTTTTTTTGTCTTCAGTCATTTGACTGGTTTGATGCAGCTCTCCAAGATTCCCTATCTAGTGCTAGTCGTTTCATTTCAGTATACCCTCTACATCCTACATCCCCAACAATTTGTTTTACATACTCCAAACGTGGCCTGCCTACACAATTTTTCCCTTCTACCTGTCCTTCCAATATTAAAGCGACTATTCCAGGATGCCTTAGTATGTGGCCTATAAGTCTGTCTCTTCTTTTAACTATATTTTTCCAAATGCTTCTTTCTTCATCTATTTGCCGCAATACCTCTTCATTTGTCACTTTATCCACCCATCTGATTTTTAACATTCTCCTATAGCACCACATTTCAAAAGCTTCTAATCTTTTCTTCTCAGATACTCCGATTGTCCAAGTTTCACTTCCATATAAAGCGACACTCCAAACATACACTTTCAAAAATCTTTTCCTGACATTTAAATTCATTTTTGATGTAAACAAATTATATTTCTTACTGAAGGCTCGTTTAGCTTGTGCTATTCGGCATTTTATATCGCTCCTGCTTCGTCCATCTTTAGTAATTTTACTTCCCAAATAACAAAATTCTTCCACCTCCATAATCTTTTCTCCTCCTATTTTCACATTCAGTGGTCCATCTTTGTTATTTCTACTACATTTCATTACTTTTGTTTTCTTCTTGTTTATTTTCATGCGATAGTTCTTGCGTAGGACTTCATCTATGCCGTTCATTGTTTCTTCTAAATCCTTTTTACTCTCGGCTAGAATTACTATATCACCAGCAAATCGTAGCATCTTTATCTTTTCACCTTGTACTGTTACTCCGAATCTAAATTGTTCTTTAACATCATTAACTGCTAGTTCCATGTAAAGATTAAAAAGTAACGGAGAAGTATCGCAAATAAAAAATGATAACATCTACTATAACTTTAGATTGATAATTTTTCAAAGTAGCATCTTGAAAATAAAAGGATGTAAAAATTGATAAAATGTCAGCAGTGAATCATTCGCCGTATCATTAAGCATAAATAATGATGATAACTTAATAACTTACAGAAAAAAATAACTATGTATATGATTTTGTTAGATAAGAATTTTGGTTTTGTTTAAGGTGTATCTCAAAGTAATTTGATAATTGTAAAATTTTCTGAAAAAGCACTAATGTTAGATAATTTTTTAATTATTTTGCTTCTAGAAGTAACCTTATTTGAAATCAAATCAATTTTTTCCTCTAACATGTATGTTATTGGTTTAAGAAAAAACAACCTATTTATATTATTTTGAATACTTCAATAAAATTATTTTTAAGATTATGCTAAATTTATCTGAATACGCTTCAAACATACTGAAAGCCTGAATGTGCACTTATCTATTGGAATGTGGTACATGACATATGTAATTAGAGCCAAAGCATTAATAGGGTTTAAACCAACAATTTTCAGGTGAAAGACAGAGATACTTATTAGTTTTTTTAATAATATCGCAACAAATAGTTCTTACATCTTTACTGAAAACAAAATAATCATTTATCAAGAATTCTTAGCCAAGTTGACACTTTTACATTACAAGTTATATATCAATTACAAAACATTAACTTCACGTTCAAATAAATATGTAAATTAATTGATAGGTATTTAACACATTGGTACTTTCATTAGCAATTGATCATTTCTTAAAAAAGTTCTAAAAAAAATAAAATATTAAGTGAGATTTACTACGAGTAAATCTTATGTAATACTGAAGTTCGATCTACCTGTTTGTTGGTATGTATAAATGAATAACCTTTTTATATTTTTCTGTTTTAGAAATTTAAAGGTTTTTGCTACATAGGGTAGCAAAAACCTTTAAAAACCTAAAAAATTATTCTAGCTCAATGAAAATTCTGATACTCCATTGTACTGTGGTATTTACTGTAGTTGATAGAATAAATAACACAAAATGTTATATTCTGACAAAATATTGCTATAGCTTCAAAATAGAAAAGCAAAAGTATCCAACAAGTGTAACATTATGAAACAAACACAAAAAGTATTTTATAGCAAATCAAAACAATTTGTAAAGAAATTCAAATGAAAACAATAAATAATAACACTAATACCAGATGAAATAACAAAAAATTGCTTCAGTAGATGATAGTTAATTGGTTTTTAAAAAATTAGTGATTTCATTAAGTATTAATGGTAAGCTTGTTTATAAACTAAAATAAATAAAAATTTATTTATTCACAGATTGTTGCAGATGTCAATTGATGTTACAAAAGTACAAAAAATATACAGTAAAACTTTTAAATTTGATAAATGATATCTTTAACATACCAACAGGTATGTCAAACACAGTCATATCAAACAATATCTGTAAATGTCACAAAAAAGCTGTAGGTAACAGCTCTGATTCAATAGGGATTATACTTATTAGTTACAATGCTTATTGGGTCAAGCCAGGCGTCCTAATCCCATGTAATCAATGCAGTCAATATAATAATTGCCTATATTAAATAAAAAAAAGGATAGTCACCAGTAAATTAATGGTTAAAAAATTGTCTATAACAAGCTGGAAGTAGGTAGATGGAGATCTACTCTATTACTAATGTTGTAGAAACTTCATAGTTGAGTAATAATAATAGGGACCAATAAAATAAGTTTTTAACATTTTAAATATAAAATATTTTTAAAATATAATATTTTCATGAACTTTCTCTATAATAAAAATTTAATGATTTTCCCTTCTTTAAAATTTTGTTTAAGGAAGGAGACTCGTTTAATATTCATTCTATCTCTATCTTTCTTGAGGTTGAGATAGGCAATTTGAGTTTAGGGTGTTTTTAAGCTAAATTAACGCTTTTGACTGGGATGCCTAAAATAAATTTCTTAATATTTCATCAAAAGCAATTTTTATTTTACCAACCTCCATACCCGAGAAGGTGGTGTCTCAGTATTTTGTGCGGTGCACATGGGTTCAAATCCCAGTCATGCATGGAGGCATGGCATCTTTTCACACGCTACCAATTTCTACAGGGCTAATGATCATAGCTGTTAATGCCTAATCTTTCATAATAAAACAAAAAAAAATTATTAATATATGTTGAAATACTCACCGCATTGTTTTTAAGTATTATTTATTTAGTTATTTTTTATTTCATTTTATTAAGTTTTTAAATAATTAAAAAAAAAATTAAAACAATCAGTTGAAATGATTATGTAATTATTTATATTTTAAATAATTTTTTGTAAAAAGTATTTTAATTTTAAAATTTATTCCACTTTTTCGTAGTGGGTTTATTTTTGATTTTTTTGATTCTTTATACCCACAATTTAAGAAAAATTCATTTTACGAGATAGCGAGATATATAATTTAAAACTGTATTTCTAAAAATGAAACCGAATTAGAAGACTGAACTAGGGAAATATTAAGCAGAAGATTTTTGTTTTATAATTTCAACAGAAAAATGTTATTGATTTGAAGAAATATAACTTAAGGGATTTTTCTATTATTTTCAATATTAAAAATAGATTTTTCAAAGAAATTAATTACTCAGAGAGTTTTCAATCTATGAATTTACTTGTACTTTTCATATTTCTTTTTTCCCCTTTTGTAGTTGTGTAGATGTTGCATTACTATCCAGACCTCTTAATTACCCCTTTTAAGATTCTCTTAAGAATGCATTTTCACAGCATAATATGGCCAATCCTGGTTGGAATTAAAAAAAAGTCGATAATTTATATTATTGAAAAAAAGGTAAAGTTGCTAATGAATAGCAAATGAAATCAAATTGTGGTCGATGACAATCCAAGTGAAAAGGGGTATTAAATAATGCAAATACTAAATGTAATATTGAAGTTACCCTTATCCGTAGGATTATAGAAAAAAATTAAATCTTATTATTAAGTAATCCATAAGGAGGTCTTTCTTTTTTCATCAACGATATGTAATATGTACAAAGAAATTCTATACATGAACAATGGGAGGTGCAGAATGATTAATAGCAGGTGACAGGTACTGATTAAATTCGTAATTGATGAAATTCTAATTTCGTATAAGAAAAGAGAAGGTGCTTGATTTCAGTTTTACACGGTTTGGGAAAATGGTTTATAAAAAATATACATTTATAGAAATAAACTAATAACCAGGCAAGATATGGCATATACTCTAGAAGTATAAATCAGCAGGTTTATATATATAGTTTACTCATACAAAAGGTTTAATGTAGTGTATTTTTAGGTTTAATATTCCTGTAAAAGTTATAAAAGGTGTAATAGTGATGGGCCTTTTAAATAGAACTAAAATGATTCCTGACCGACATACTGTAATAGTTCCTTGATGTTTCTGGGCAGAAGACCAGTATATGTTCAAATACTGCGTGACTGTGTCAAAAATAGATTTATGTAATGTTAGATGCTTTTAGAATACTTAGGACAAGGTAGAAGATGTTTTTAAATGAAAGCTAAAAAAATCTGATGATGTGTTGTATTCTAAAATTTGTTTATATATACATAATAAAAGGGGCATTTTGGATTTAATTTTGTTGTTAAATATGACTATTTATTTAAGCAATTATTTCATATAATTATAAAAATAAAGGCGAATTAGACTGTTTTACATAAACAGATCTAATACGATAAAAAAAGCCAATACTATGAATTAACAAATCACAAATTTCTATTTATTTTTAAAAAAATGGTAAAAGTTGTCTTAAGTGGTTTATATACCATACCCTCTTCCTTAAAATCAATTATATTATAATTTAACCTCTTTGAAGACACAGTTTTAATTCACATTTGTAATGACACAATGTTTTGTAAAAGTGAGGTTAGTTTTTTCTCGTAGTTTTGTGGTACGTGATTGAATTTACCATCTTATTTGAACTAAAAGGTGTTTATTTTGTGAAAAATATGATCAACTTTTATTAATTTTTTTTAATAGCGTAAACATTTAAGTGATGATATTTTGGATGAGCTAATTAATACAAATTTTGAAATGACGTTAGACTGTGACTATATAATTAGGTTTTCGAAACAACTTCTGTTTTGGTAAGTAAACTTTGAGAGTATTATGACACTGTAATAGTAAAAATGAGGTAACACCTAGTTTTAGTAATGTGAATTTACCAGAAGTTTTCGAAGATAAAAATAATGAGCTCATGTTTGAGAATCAAAGTAGGATTACTATGGTAATATAGAGCAGAACTTATTTTTAAATAATGTAAACCAACAAGTTTGCTTTACAGAATTGTCACTAGAACTCAAGAATGAATTTTATGGGCCACACTTCATATCAGGAAGAATAAATATTGCTGACAGTTTTTTTTTTTTGTTTTCAGTCATTTGACTGGTTTGATGCATCTCTCCAAGATTCCCTATCTAATGCTAGTCGTTTCATTTCGGTATACCCCCTACATCCTACATCCCTAACAATTTGTTTTACAAACTCCAAACGTAGCCTGCCTACACAATTTTTTCCTTCTACCTGACCCTTCAATATTAAAGCGACTATTCCAGGATGCCTTAATATGTGGCCAATAAGTCTGTCTCTTCTTTTAGCTATATTTTTCCAAATGCTTTTCTTCATCTATTTGCCGCAACACCTCTTCATTTGTCACTTTATCCACCCATCTGATTTTTAACATTCTCCTATTTTTTTTTTTTTTGTCTTCAGTCATTTGACTGGTTTGATGCAGCTCTCCAAGATTCCCTATCTAGTGCTAGTCGTTTCATTTCAGTATACCCTCTACATCCTACATCCCCAACAATTTGTTTTACATACTCTAAACGTGGCCTGCCTACACAATTTTTCCCTTCTACCCGTCCTTCCAATATTAAAGCGACTATTCCAGGATGCCTTAGTATGTGGCCTATAAGTCTGTTTCTTCTTTTAACTATATTTTTCCAAATGCTACTTTCTTCATCTATTTGCCGCAATACCTCTTCATTTGTCACTTTATCCACCCATCTGATTTTTAACATTCTCCTATAGCACCACATTTCAAAAGCTTCTAATCTTTTCTTCTCAGATACTCCGATTGTCCAAGTTTCACTTCCATATAAAGCGACACTCCAAACATACACTTTCAAAAATCTTTTCCTGACATTTAAATTCATTTTTGATGTAAACAAATTATATTTCTTACTGAAGGCTCGTTTAGCTTGTGCTATTCGGCACTTTATATCGCTCCTGCTTCGTCCATCTTTAGTAATTTTACTTCCCAAATAACAAAATTCTTCTACCTCCAAAATCTTTTCTCCTCCTATTTTCACATTCAGTGGTCCATCTTTGTTATTTCTACTACATTTCATTACTTTTGTTTTGTTCTTGTTTATTTTCATGCGATAGTTTTTGCGTAGGACTTCATCTATGCCGTTCATTGTTTCTTCTAAATCCTTTTTACTCTCGGCTAGAATTACTATATCATCAGCAAATCGTAGCATCTTTATCTTTTCACCTTGTACTGTTACTCCGAATCTAAATTGTTCTTTAACATCATTAACTGCTAGTTCCATGTAAAGATTAAAAAGTAACGGCGATAGGGAACATCCTTGTCGGACTCCCTTTCTTATTAGGTCTTCTTTCTTATGTTCTTCAATTGTTATTGTTGCTGTTTGGTTCCTGTACATGTTAGCAATTGTTCTTCTATCTCTGTATTTGAACCCTAATTTTTTTAAAATGCTGAACATTTTATTCCAGTCTACGTTATCGAAAGCCTTTTCTAGGTCTATAAACGCCAAGTATGTTGGTTTGTTTTTCTTTAATCTTCCTTCTACTATTAATCTGAGGCCTAAAATTGCTTCCCTTGTCCCTATACTTTTCCTGAAACCAAATTGGTCTTCTCCTAACACTTCTTCCACTCTCCTCTCAATTCTTCTGTATAAAATTCTAGTTAAGATTTTTGATGCATGACTAGTTAAACTAATTGTTCTGTATTCTTCACATTTATCTGCCCCTGCTTTCTTTGGTATCATAACTATAACACTTTTTTTGAAGTCTGATGGAAATTCCCCATTTTCATAAATATTACACACCAGTTTGTATAATCTATCAATCGCTTCCTCACCTGCACTGCGCAGTAATTCTACAGGTATTCCGTCTATTCCAGGAGCCTTTCTGCCATTTAAATCTTTTAATGCTCTCTTAAATTCAGATCTCAGTATTGTTTCTCCCATTTCATCCTCCTCAACTTCCTCGTTTTCCGATTTATGTTTACGTAAAACGTAAACAAAAAAATTTTTATTATTTTTGGCTATAGAATCATGCCTTTATTTACCTTAGTGAAGTTCATCAGCTGAATGGTTGTAGTTTTTACTAGTTCTTGTAATTTACTGTTTGTTAGTTTCACTTTATACTTAATCCATCACAAAAACAAAATTCAAATATTTTAAAATTGTATAACAAGATGTTAAAAATTTCAGTTCAATGATTTCAATTTTCATCATAAATCTCATATTTTATTTATGTTAAAACAGATTTAAACAGAACTGCATCTATTATTTTGCAAATATGTAAATATCTTGATTTATCATGTCATCACTACACCTAAGATGAAATATCTGAAAAGCTAAGGTTCATAACCGTGAGGCTGTGACTACACTTTCAATATAAAAAGATTTTTGTTACAAGCCTTATTCTAAGGATATGCATATATCTCCCATTTCCTCCTCCTCAACTTCCTCTTCTTCCTCTATAACACCATTTTCTAATTCATTTCCTCCGTATAACTCTTCAATATATTCCACCCATCTATCGACTTTACCTTTCGTATTATATATTGGTGTACCATCTTTGTACAATTAAATTACAATTAAATACAACAATTAAATTTAAACAATTAAATTTTAATTTATGTACCCCAAAATTTTCCTTAACTTTCCTGTATGCTCCGTCTATTTTACCAATGTTCATTTCTCTTTCCACTTCTGAACACTTTTCTTTAATCCACTCTTCTTTCGCCAGTTTGCACTTCCTGTTTATAGCATTTCTTAATTGCCGATAATTTCTTTTACTTTCTTCATCACTAGCATTCTTATATTTTCTACGTTCATCCATCAGCTGCAATATATCGTCTGAAACCCAAGGTTTTCTACCAGTTCTCTTTATTCCGCCTAAGTTTGCTTCTGCTGATTTAAGAATTCCTTTTTAACATTCTCCCATTCTTCTTCTACATTTTCTACCTTATCATTTTTACTCAGACGTCTTGCGATGTCCTCCTCAAAAATCTTCTTTACTTCCTTTTCCTCAAGCTTCTCTAAATTCCACCGATTCATCTGACATCTTTTCTTCAGGTTTTTAAACCCCAATCTACATTTCATTATCAGCAAATTATGGCCGCTATCAATGTCTGCTCCAGGGTAAGTTTTGCAGTCAGCAAGTTGATTTCTAAATCTTTGCTTAACCATGATATAATCTATTTGATACCTTGCAGTATCTCCTGGCTTTTTCCAAGTGTATATTCTTCTATTATGATTTTTAAATTGGGTGTTGGCAATTACTAAATTATACTTCGTGCAAAACTCTATAAGTCGGTCCCCTCTTTCATTCCTTTTGCCCAGCCCGTATTCACCCACTATATTTCCTTCCTTGCCTTTTCCAATGCTTGCATTCCAATCTCCAACTATTATTAAATTTTCATCTCCTTTTACTTGTTTAATTGCTTCATCAATCTCTTCGTATACATACTCTACCTCATCATCATCATGGGCGCTTGTAGGCATATAGACGTTAACAATCGTTGTCGGTTTAGGTTTTGATTTTATCCTTATTACAATGATTCTATCGCTATGCGTTTTGAAATACTCTACGCTCTTCCCTATCTTCTTGTTCATTATGAAATCTACTCCTGCCTGCCCATTATTTGAAGCTGAGTTAATTATTCTAAAATCACCTGACCAAAAGTCGCCTTCCTCTTCCCACCGAACCTCACTAATTCCTACTACATCCACATTTATCCTATCCATTTCCCTTTTTAAATTTTCTAGCCTACCAACCTTTTTTAAACTTCTAACATTCCACGCTCCTACTCGTAGAATGTTATTTAATTTAATTTTCTGGTGACCCCTTCCTTAGTAGTCCCCACCCGGAGATCCGAACGGGGGACTAGTTTACCTCCAGAATATTTTACCAAGGAAGGTGCCTCTATCATTGCTATATGAAAATGCAGAGAGCCACATTTTCTTGGAAAAAAAGCAGCTGTAGTTTTCCATTGCTTTCAGCTGCGCAGTACTCAGAGGACTGAGTGATGTTGATGTGGTCGTTTAAGTCATTCTGACTCACGCCCGTAACAATTCAGGAATCATTCCTTAGTCTGGCTCTCAACAGATACCTCTTCGATATGGTTGCACCTTTGGTCCAGCTACTCTGTATCCCTGAGCACTCAAGCCCCCTCACCAACGGCAAGGTCTCATGTTTCATAGAGGAGGGCTTTGACAGTAGGAAATGAAATTGGCAGAAAATTTTTAGAATGTGGATTTTTAATGGGTGAAACATCTATAAACAACATAAAACAATTTACAATTCTAAAGGGTGGAACAAGGAATTTCACACTTGTTTGGCTTCCAGGTTTGTGTGTATTGCTTTAAAATGAAGAATTTGTTATTAAATTTGCTGTATTCATTATGCATTATTTAAAGGGTTAAAATTTCTGAATTGTAGAATCAGTACTTCTTTAATGTAAAGGTTATAGGGGTGAATTCCATTAATTTTCATATGTAAATTAGTTCCTGGTGTCCCCTTTTTTTAGAATTGAGCTAATTCAAAAATTATGGTGATGAATCCAATTCATCCTTGTTTGTTCAATTTTGTAATAAATAACTTTCTAACTTGTTGATTCGTGAATTACAGTATTTCATCCCATTCTACACTCTAGCAGAAAAATAAATAATATTATGCAAATATCACTCTACAGTAATGCCGCTGATGCCAGAGGTGATATCATAGTTCCAAGGGAACTATGCACATATACATTAATGCCATAGGTTCTGAGGGAAGATCTTTTTTTTTATTGTTATAAGTCATAAAATGGAAATTGGATTCCATTCAAAAACAATTTATAAAAATTATTAATATGAATACATGTGTGATAAAAGAGGCAAATGTAATTATTAATTGACATATAAACAGTTTTTTTCTTATACTTCAACTTTGTGTTTTAGATTTTAAGTAAAATTTTTGTAAACAGCTTTATAAATTAGTCAATCTAGTTTTCTGGTTTATTTTAATAACCCGTATTTTTATATGGAACAAGTTGATTTATTTAAAATTTTTCCACTACTTTCATTTTTATTTATTTCTTTTTTTACTTTTAAGAATTATTGAATTAATTTTATACATAAAGATTTTTGAGAAAAGAGAAATCTTTGAATTGTTAAGTTGAAATGACACCTAGTAATGGCAGATTTTTAATATTAATCATATCTCAAAGCATGCCATTTAGTTGCTAAAAATTTGTGATGGGATGAACAACATGCCATTACGAGATATATAAAATTCTTCTATAGAAACAATGACTATATGAAAATTGTGTAGTCTGAATTTTGGTTCATTTTCAATTTGTCAACAGTATCTAGTTTGCCAGCTTACACCATTAGGAAAGAACTTGATCAATTTAAAACAGTGGGCTCAGCACTTGAAAAGGAATAGAAGCTTAAAAAATTTTTGAAACCAGGGAAGCTTTCACTTAAGAGTATAACATTCTGCCAGATGACTTTCCACATTAGTTTGTCTTACCACACTTTTTATAGAATATTTTTTTTTAGGATTTAGATTAAAAGAATTCCCAAATTCTCTACATTCCACTTACTCAAATTGTATTTTCTCTATTTTTATTGTTATTGCAGTTATTACTAATCATTTTAACCCCTCAAAACTAAAAAAAACATTAATTACATCCTACGTAGCTGCATATACATTCAAGCCTTTCTCAGTACCGAATGAATAAATTTTAATTTTTTTTTTATTTTGTAAAGGATACTTGTTACTGTATAGTTAGTAACTTAAGTGAAAGATTTTTTAAACAAAAAGTTACATTGAGTAAATAGATAATTTGAAGATTTTTTTTGTCATTACTGCTTAGTTTTTCTTTTTGTACCATAACATTACTTTAGAGCTAATATTAAGCGATGATGATAGTATATTATATAGACTGATGTAATGGTGATTTTCACAAGTATTTTCTTGTGAAAATTCAAGAAAATTAATGGAACAAGTTAAAGAAAAAATAATCCTTATTTCTGCGTTTCACAAAATTACCTCATATTCTGTAACAGTCTCTTTACATTGTTTCTCTGCATTTGTTTTCTTATTTTTACAAAGACAGAGTAAAAAACAAATATATATTCCCTCATTCCAAAGAGTTTTAGCATCAGCACTCTACTTCATCCCACTACGTTCCTTAATATCTCATAAAAAAATAGATCCATTTAATAAGATTCAGCTGAACAAATGTACATCTCACAATAAACAAAACTTAATCAATTTCATTATAACAAGATATCATGTTAGCAATCTTAACAGTTATGGTTACAATTAGGTGTGGTTTTTTTGTTGTTTATTTCAGGGTATAATAATGTACCTTTAATGTAGGTTATAGTATACAAGTTGTTTATACCAAGGTATACCTGAAACTGACTCTATAAGGGTAAATTAACTGAAGATCGATCTAGTATTTATAAGTCAAAAAAACTTATACATTTAACATAAACAATTCTTAAAGTCTCTTCTTAATTAACACAGAAGGTGAATTAACATTCACAATTATAATCGGGTTACAACAAAATTATTCTACTGCCCAATATTATATCATAGAAAAATTTAGTTCTCTTCAGCTATCTTTTAAATATATATATATTTTCTTATTTATGTATAAATATTATTTCATGTTTAAACAAATGATTTTTTTTTTATCAATAAAAATATAATAATAAATGTATCCTGTTTTTGTAGGATAAAAAACTTGTTTTATTAACAAACTTTGGGTCCTCTGTAGTAAAGTTATGAAAGTTTAAAGGAAAGTTAAATCTGAAAAGGAACAAAATCTTCTGTCAAGAGGATTCCTGAGAGTTAAGCAGTAAAGTTTAGTTAGGAATAAGACTATACTGCAGTAGGCATTAAAATAAAATTCATGTTTAGAATGTCAATTCTAACTTAGATCTTTAGAACTTTCCAGTTCAAATTAGTATGAGTGTTTTTTCTCTTCAGTAAACATATTTTCATTTTTCTTTTTTTCATTTTTAGATGATATTAAGTTTATAATAAATGGAGAAGAGAAGTCTATTATATCATCAAATGGCAACAAAAAGCTAAGTTCTGCAGTTGAATTAAATGACTTATGTGACAAGCTTTGGGACTCTGAATCAAAAATTGCACCATTTGATCAAGCTGTAAGATATAATTATTAATGTTGTATAATCAGTCAAGCTCTTAATTAGTATTAGCAAATAATTTATCTCAAAAGTGGTTGAATGGATTTTACTAAAGAACAAATTTTTAGATCTGTAGATTTCATGCTTTTACATTGCAAAATTTATTAAGTCTAATCTGATTGATTAGAAAACAAGCGGTTCTTTTACTTTTTGGAACCAAGCTGCTTGAAGTAACATGCTGATTATTACTGTTTTATCTAGTTACATTGCATAGTTACTCTGTAGTAAGTATAACAATATATTTCCATTTATTTATGATTAACAAAAAACTTATTTTGAAGCAAAACTTCATTAACTCAAGAAGTCCAAGGATACAAGAGACTTAAGTATACCTATGAAGTACCTAAAAATAAAACTTAAGGATCTAAGGATCTAAGTAAAGAATCCTATTCTATCCTTCCTTTATCCACTGTATCCATATATTTTATATTCACCCTATGTTCCTTTTTAAGTTTACTCCTTCTACGTACATACTATCATACTTTCAAATTTGGAACCCAAAATTTAATGTTTACAAGTTACATTAATTTTTTTTACGACTTGTTTATCTATTAATACTTATCCCTATATATTATCCAGAGTGATTCAGGCGTAAAGGTAAATAATTTGGAAATTGATTTTAGAGCTTGAAATAAGGAAAAAGGTTCATACAAACTTATGTTCCAGAACACTTTATCAAGTTAAGGCTAGAGAAGAATTTTGCTTGAATTTCAGATCCCTCACTGAAATGAGGTCATACTGAAATTTGCAAATTTGGATAAGGGAATACTGAAATTTGGGTAAGGGATAAACTTGATGGTGTCTTACGTTTTTGACCTGAAAAACCAAATCAAATGATGTATCTTCCGTAGTTTTCATTATATTTAACATCAAACAGAAAAATTCTGTGACAAAAAAAACAATTTCTTTAGGTTTGAAGTACAATAACTTTATTAAATAACTGATGAATGCATAATTTCAAACAAAATAAATTCATTCATGGCTAATGTGCTATTTATGAATTGTGAACACAACACGGAATTCTAAGAATTTCATATACTTATTTATAGTCTACTCTAATCATGCGACACCAAAATCATGGGTAGACACAACAAACCTTCATGAGGGATTGAAAACACCAGTATCCAAGGGCTCACTATTAATAATTGTTCATGCTGCCTTTGGTGTTCTTTATCACAGTAAAAGAACACTTAACAAATTAACTGTTCTTCTTAACTGTTCTTTTTGTTGGATGTTTTCATAATTCTTCTGCAGTCAAGCCATCATTTGCTACTTATTTAATTGCCTGATGATTTTGTTTATTTTTATTTGATTAGGTGGTATGGATTTTTCATTTCATGTTGCTGGATTTTGGAATTCAAATCTTACCTCAGGTTCTTGATAGTTTAATAATCTTTCATAGTACTTACTATAATTTTGCAGTTTCTTTGTTGTTAAGGCCTAATTTTCCATTTTTATCCTAAAGCATAGGCTGGTTGATTGGTATTTGGTAGGTTTTAAAATTTTGTTAAGTGTGGTAAATTTTAAACCTTATTTATTTATTTCAAATAAACAGGCTTGAAACCCACGAATACTACATCTTAAAAAAAAACATTAATAGGTAAAATTATTATTCATAAGTTAGAATAGCTCTTGATAAGGTGTTAAGTTTACTTAATCTAGTATTATAAATGTCTACCTTAAGTTACTTTACATAGTAAAGATAGCCTAGTGATGGGTGATCTCCTTTGAGATTCATCAATAAAGATATAAAAATATTGAAAATTATGCCTAAGCATTCTGGTTGATTTATGAATGTCAAAAGGTTGCAATAGATTAGATAGGCAAAATAATTACTGAAAATTTTTTACACAGATATTAAATTTGCCCTCATCAGAGATGATTCAGTACTTTGCATTTTAAACAAATCTGAAATATGAATAAAATGATGACTAGAAAAGTGCATAGCATCACGGATTTTGTAGGCAGCATATCTAAGAAAGATTCTATGTGGTATTTCTAATTTTAATTGCAAGTCAGTAAAACTTTGCCAGACAACAGAGCCATAATTTAGTACTGGATTCATAAAAGTATAAGCTAAAGTTCTGAAGAGTTATTTCTAAAATTTGTAGATTGTAATAAAATTTTCAATTTTTAGTGTCTTAGATACAGTATAACCAATCTATTCACTGAAGGATAACTTGCTATCAAAATATATATCTAAGTTTTTAATTGAAGATACCTTTGTATTGCATTATCTTTCATTAAATAATTATATTATCATTTACAAACCTTCCAAATTGAATATGAAAAAAAAAATTTTTTTAGGTTACAAGAAATACCATTTAAGTCCATCATTTTTACACAGAGCTCAAGTCAGTTTGAAGTAACTGAATATCAACTACATTTTAATAGGCTTAAACAGTTACATATCAACTGCAAATTTGGAAAATTGGAGATCACAAATGCTTGCCTACCTTGTCTTTCTCCAGATCTAACTTAAAAAGGCTTAGAGATAAAATCATCAATATTAATGTAGGTAATTCTGTTTGTACAAAATGAATGTATCAAAGATAACAATTTATTGTTATATCCACACCTAGCAAGTGTGCAATTAGTAATTTATTATTAACTACGTCAGTGTGTTGTAATTTGATACAACCTGCCCAGTTATGTAGTGATTCAACTTGTCATCGCAAAATCAGCTAATTTTTGATGTTGAGACTTCTAAGGTTCTAGTACTTGTAAATGCAGTTACTTCATATAGATTTGAATACTAGACACTTTGGATACTGGTGTTATTTGGTAGTAGGGTTTCAGTTAACCACATGTCTCAGGAGTGGTCGACCTGCATATGTTCAGGATTACATGTTTACTGGTACATTTACATTTTCTGCTACAGAGCTGGCAAGCTACTAGCAGTGCATTGGCTTATGCACCCACGCATCAAGATTTGGTAGTAAGCTGGAAAAACTTGTTGAAATAATAATAACTACATCAAACATTGAAAGTTAGTATAATTTGCATCAAGATAATCCATCATTTAGTGCATGAATAGTATCATCCATATATACACATGAGTTCATTTGCGTAGATTTACCTTCCAAAAAAACCATGCTCAGAACTATAAATTTCTTTAGGTAAGGTGTAATTTTCATAAAACCTAATTTATGTTAAAAACTTGCATTTGCTGATAGTACAATAATTATTGGTATCTGAATGTCACCACTAGGAAAAACACCATTATTTAAGTAACAATTGAAGAACTTAGTTAAAAATCGTTAGAATTAATAAGTTTACTAGAGAAACATGTTTCTGTAGTAATTATTATCACAGTTAAAGTTCAATGAGCTTCAAAAACAATATAGATTGAATTATTAAGAATTATTTAAGAGTGAATTGTATGTAATACTCGTATTCGTGAAGATTTATTATTAAATTATACTGTTAAAATTTAAGGAATCTTTATCTAATGATCCCAAAGATTTTTTTTAAACTTGCTAATAAAAATGACAAAAGTAGTAGATCTTATCCATCTTGTATTGATAAGATTATTATTTATACCAAAATTATTAATGCATAGCTGTAATTCCTCAGCAAAAATTTCTGTGTCATGATCAATATTAAATCATATTTTTAATACCTTGGATGGCATTTTTCATGCACTACAATATTCAGTTTCTATCTTTCATGCATAAGCTTCAAGAGTATGTGTTGATATAAAAAAAAATAAATAAAAATGAATAATTGTAATAAATAACTATTATTTAGAATCATATTCTTATTTAGTAAATGTTGAATCTTACAAAATTTATATTTTTATAATCTAATATGAATTTATTAGATATAAGATTAGAATTCAAAATCTTAGGTAACGTTATCCAAAGATAAATAATATTTATCACAGTATTAAATAATTTTGTCGTAAACAATATTAACATTAATGTCAGTAAGGTTCTAAAAAACCAAAGAAAATTATCGCAACAGTTTAACAAATTATTTGATTGTAAAAGATGACAGTTTATAGAAAAATCTCTAAGGTGAGTAGCAGGATTTTTAAATTTGGATGATAACACTTAGCAAAAAAAAATGTTCATGGTTTTACCATACAAAAAATGGCACATTAAAGCTACCTAATAATAATAATTTAACCATGACTGCACTGTTAATGTATGTGGTAAGTGAATTGGAAATAAAATTTATCTTTCTAATATAAGTTACACAAAAAATAATAAACATATTTATGTTATAGCATTCATTTTTTGTTTTGTTACAGCAAGTAGGTTTAGTACGACTGAAGGAGGAACCGCTTGATCAGAATGTGAGGCTAGACGATTTACTTTGGCTGAATTTGATACCATGTGGCATCTGAAGGCCGTGTGTTCAGATGCCACAGGTGGAACACCCACAGAATCAGAGCTGTAATTACCGGATGA
The DNA here is from genome assembly GCF_047948215.1 of Lycorma delicatula. Taxonomy (NCBI): domain Eukaryota; kingdom Metazoa; phylum Arthropoda; class Insecta; order Hemiptera; family Fulgoridae; genus Lycorma; species Lycorma delicatula. Next base: position 112,821,402 of record NC_134462.1, read on the forward strand.
ACACTTTTGGGTGTTCATCCGGTAATTCTACTAGGTTTTTCCTAGTAGAATACATGTTGAAAAAAGAAGAACAATGGAGGCAGGTTGAGGAATTTGCTACAGAAGTGCTCTGATCCAAGGACCAAGAGGAACATCAACTGGGTATTTAGCATAGGGTTGGATGTATGGCCCCAGTGATGAGTGCTAACATGCCTAGGTGTGTCATTACCGATGATCCACTGGGAATTTCAGGGAACTATATAGGTCAATAAATGAGAAAAGACACAATGATGTGTTTGGCAGATATGTCTGGGCATGGTGTCAAGATGGGCACTCTTGTGCCAATCTTGACACCAAAGAGCTGACCTACCATGCTGGACATACAGCTAGTAAGTGGGGAGGCTCATTTGAGTAATCGGACACTCGTCTGGATGGTGTTACACCTACCAGTTGGACCGATCCAGAGGAGTAGAGAAAAAAAAGTATATTATCCATAAGGAAACCTTTATGGGTAATAAGGATAAAATCAAACCCTAAACCGACAACGATTGTTAACGTCTATATGCCTACAAGCACCCATGATGATGATCAGGTAGAGTGTGTATACGAAGAGATTGATGAAGCAATTAAACACGTAAAAGGAGATGAAAATTTAATAATAGTTGGAGATTGGAATGCAAGCATTGGAAAAGGCAAGGAAGGAAATATAGTGGGTGAATACGGGCTGGGCAAAAGGAATGAAAGAGGGGACCGACTTATAGAGTTTTGCACGAAGTATAATTTAGTAATTGCAAACACCCAATTTAAAAATCATAATAGAAGAAAACTTGGAAAAAGGTAGGCGATACTGCAAGTTATCAGATAGATTATATCATGGTTAAGCAAAGATTTAGAAATCTTAAATACATATCTTAAATCTTAAATACAATCTTAAATACAATTTAAAAATACATAAGAATCAGTTATCAAAAACAAAAAAACACAACCATCACAGGCTTGTGTTATTAAATTATAGGTGGTATAAAAAGAGTCAAATGGTTATTGTTGTTAAAATGTACATACATTATGAATGATGTACCATAATGTGTAAATATGCATGTAATATATTTGTTATTAATTAAATAAATTTACTTTAAATAAATAATAAAGAAAACAGTAAACATTCCTTATTTTCCTTAATAGGACTGGCATGGGGTGCTTATTATTCTTGGGAACAGCTATGTCTCTTTTGAGAGTGACTTTGTTCTGTATCAGGGTGCCTACAACTGTTACTGTTATGACATTTAATGCAATCGTACTAAATTAATCTTTGTGCATAATAATTCTGGTTCACAAACATGATATAAATTTAATTTATTCTTTTTGGCATTCCCCTGCATAAATACAAAACATTATTAATAAACTCAAGCATTCTTTTTTCCTTTAACTTTTGACTGACCAGAATCCGACCATAAAACTGTACTAATAAAGTAGAAAATTAAAAAAAACTAGGAATGCTAGAAATTATACAAAAATTAATCAAAATAAATTTGGCAAATAGTAACTATAAACGAAAAGGTACATAACATGCTATAGTAATTATAAAAAGTAAACAGTAAAATAAAATAAAGATTTCAGCAGGTATAAACCTAGAACCTAGATAATCATTTGACAGATTTGCAGAAAAAAACCAATAAAATTTTTAACAATTAAAATATATTAACTGCATGTACAAACATCAATAACATGTGTGACAACATTATCTTGCCTTGCATATTGCTATTAGTTGACTCAAGTAAGACCTTAAGATACTTGTTTAAAAGTATGTCAAATTCTGTACCTTTTAGCATCTATTTTAGTTGTACAAGTAACACCCTTGTGAATATAGTGAATACTCCCTTGAATACTTATTAATACTAGCATGTTTCTTTTCCTATAATCATCAATTTCAACTGCACTATTGAGAACTGACAAAAAATGTTTTCTTATAAGCGGCTTAACAAAACTTTTTAATTCTACATAAGCTTTATAAGATTTAAAAAAACTCTTATTAAAATTAATTTACCAAACAAGAAAATAATTTCAGTGTCATGATAAATAATATTTTATACTATATAACAGTGTATGTTGTTAGCAAATTCTTTGACATGATGACTGATTACAGCCTTTCCTTAAACGGCCATGTACATTATACACTCATTTACAAAAGAACCAATATCAAAAATGTTTATTATAAGACTACTGTTGCATATTGTACTCATTACTTTTTTATAGAACATCTAATGAAGATTAGGAAATGTTCTTAGTCTACAGAAGAAAGCCATTAGATGCTTGGTTATTAATTATTTAATCATAAAGCAATAATCAAACTTAAGGCAGACAAATTTTAAAAGAACACTCATGAGACAAGAAGTTGGACATGTAGGTTTATGAAAATTGAATTTTTATTTACTGCAACTTACCAGAAGTATACTTTCCCAAGGTAACCAACGAATAGCTGCAGGAGGTCTACCACCAATTTCACTATAATCTTTACTATATACAGGATTGCACATGGCAATATCAGCTACTTTAATAATGTACCCCACACCAACTAAACAATTTCTGTAAGAGAAAAATTAATACATTAAATAAAAAAAGAAATCATTATATAGAATTCTAAATTATTCATTTGTTACCAGTCAACAAGAACTGTTCTACCATAGTCAATACTACTGATCAACAATGATTTTGATAAATCAGACTGAATAACTGATTCTTAAAGTATTTTTCATGCTGATTTTAAATGTGAAATCAGAATTCTTCTATCAGGCTTAGTTTTTTTGTAACTACCATTCTTATTTTCAGGTAGTATCGTGCATGAACTCCATAAGCATAGCATTTTGTAAACATATTTTATTATATTATTTATAAACTAAGTACCTTTTGTTTATTTATTACAGTCCCGTAATTTCTGTTACATTTATTAGTTAGACATTAGTCATCATGTTTATTATTTACACACTAATTAAAATGAACAAGAATGTGAATCATTCGTCCTATTTTCATCTTACTATAAACATATCATCCACTCATTAGTTATTTCAATCATTATTATATTTACTTATACACTGTCGTGCAGACTGGTTCTGGACTTGGAGATTGGACTGTCGTCCAGACTCTGGTTCAGTACCACCAGAAATATGAAACTTAAATGAAGATGAAAATGTTGAATCTTGTGCTGACTTATCAGTCGATGAAGAAAGAGATCCAAACTCTGATATACTGAACCCCATTTAATTAATCAGAATTAAATGATCTGGTTCATGATAACTTTATCAAAGAATCAAACAGAAATACTGGCATCAAGACTGAAAGGATGGCATCTTTTACAACCAAACACTAAAATAAGTGCTTTCTGTGACAGACGGTCAGAATTTGAACATTTCTTCTCTCAGTATAAAAACTTAGTATACTGTAATTATGTGGACTCTATACTGGAAGCTTTGGGACAAATGCACCATCCTGACGAATGGAACTTTTTATTGAGTTGTCACAGCTTAGTTTTTTGAAAGCAGTTTTACTTCACACTGGAAATAAATACTCATCATTGGCATACACTGTTCACATGAAGGAGTCTTATGAAAATACGAAACTTGTATTGAGCAGGATTCAGTCTGAGAAATATTTATGGCATATTTGTGGAGATCTGAAAGTAATAGCAGATACACTAAGTTCTGTTGCTTTGTGTGCTAGTGGGACAGGATAAATCATTACATAAAAGAGCAGTGAACAAAGAGAGAGGTACTGATTATAGTTGAGAATAATGTTGTTAGTCAACATAGTTGTTAGTAATTAGTGATGAACATGGAGAATGCTTTCTCTAGGAGATATCTACAATGGAAATACGATACCAGGAAAAATGGAACCCAAAAATGTTAGCTACTATTAGAATCTAAAGAAGGATTTACCTACAGCAAATTACAGCAGAAAATCCAAAAGTAATAGATTCTGGATAACTTGGTCATTTGTTAAATGAGGAAATGGTTTGTCTTTGGCATAACTTAAAATTTCCCAAACAGTTACACCAAACGCCCATACGCCACTGCCACAAGTATAACGATCCTAAAAAATCAAAATTGTAATTTTCAAAACTGATTATTTTATTTAGATTTTTTTTAATATAAATTCTAATACTAATTTATAAAAATAAATAAAATTTAGGGGTAATTATTTCATGAAGAGATTTTTTTCATAATTTTCATTAAAAATAGTCATCAGGTGAATTTTTATAAGAATGCATTTTTCCCCACTACAATACTTTTATATTATTGTATGTTAAAAACATTAGCTTGTGAGTCTTCATACAATATTTACTATTTAAATATTTTAACATTTTACATTTTCTAATTCACATTTCCTAAGTCCATTTGATGAAATTCCCTTCATATATTTTAATCACTTTTTTTAAGTCTTAACAGAACCATTATTATATACTGCTACATACTTCCAGAAGATAAAATATAAAATACAATGTTTTCTACAGAAAAGGGTACATTAATGTGAAATAGAAGTTTCACTTGTAGGCTGAAGATCACTGGCATTTCAGTGATTTTCTGCTATGCAACAGTTTTAGTAAAACAAATTTCATACCATTCAGTTACTATAATGACAATTTACCAAACTTTGATAAAATAGAAGCTCAGATAATAAATAATGATCAAGTAACAAAGATTGATGTTAAGAGAACAAATTGATTAAAATTTCTTGGTTTAGAGATTGATAGCACCTTAAATCGAGAGTGCATCTAAATAGTATAGCTAATGAACTGAAATGTACTGTTTACTTAATGAAAAGACTTAAACAAGTATTACAAACTCAGCATTTATTCATAGTCTACCATTATCTATTCCATTCAGTGATAAGCTGTGTTATCATAGCATGGGGTGGAGCTTATACCAACGTACTCAACTCATTCAACTTTGTAAAACAGCTCATTTGTAAAAATCCATAATTTACTATTATTATTTATTACATTTAGAGGAGGAAATAAAATCAGGCAAAAAATTATTAGCTTGCATTATGGTGTGCAAATGTACTGGCGGGTTAATTGCCTGCAATAACTTGATTGTTTGTTAATGGATTTTTACAAATGAGGAGTCACTTTGTTCAAAATAAAATGCTTAATAAATTTTGTAATCAGTAAAAAATTGACCAAACAAATAATTACAAAAATATTGAACATTAAAAAATTAAGATGGTCGCTATTTTGACATTTTTGAGGACATTTTCAAATTTTTTATTTTGTAGAATAAGACTCTAGTCTTGATTTGCCACATTTAATTAAAGTAGGTTTACCCTTTCCCAAGAAATAATTTTTTTGTTGAAAATCACAAAATGGCGTCCAGAAGGAAAACAAAGCAAAATAGGACTTATATCGATATGAACTTTTTTGCTCATTTTGGTGTCCTGAATTAGTTACTGAAATTCAGCGAATACGTCCTGGAATACTCTGCATATATTTTAAAAAACTGGTTGTTACAAATAAGACAAAACTGCAAAAATTTGGGTTGTGAAATGGTTTTTACCTTTTGATAATTGATTCGTATGTATGTTTTAGCGCTGAATCCAAAAACCTTCATTTTTTCCATCACATCAGGATTTTTTGTAAATCGCAAATTTCAAAATTTGTGAAAATTTGCAATTTTGAAAAATTGCAAAAATATGATATTATAAAATGGACATAAAACTTATTTTTTATAATAAATTAATGTAATCATTTTTTTGGCTTATACTATGCATTCTTATAGCTAAACAGTTGAGTAGTCTGAAGAGGGGGGCAATGGGGGTTTGGGTTGAAGATGACGAGATGATGGGAGAGCTTGGCTGAAAAAACTTGTTGTGACAAAACTTAACAACATTTAACAAGTTTATTGGAAGCTATCCAAGCCACTCATGCACCATGAAACTACTATCAATGCTGTTTCAACCACTGGTGTGCATAAACAGAGTTTTTTCTATGCTCCATGATCAAACGGGTTTTTGTTGGTGAAAAATATATTTTCAGGCCATAAAGCAAACTTTCTGTTTTCAAAATGCCTTCAAGAGGTTGCTAAAATTCTGCGGGTTCTTTTTGTTACATTTATGGTGAGTTATTGGTGAAAAGGCAAATAAGTTTCATTTGACAAGTGTACCTCATGTATTTTGGAGTGAAATTAAGAAGTCAAGATAAAACTTGGGCACTCCACCATGTCTGCTACATATGTGTTGATAGACTTAGACAGTGGTCAAAGGCTGAACAAGAAGCATTCAGATTTGGAGATTGAATGGTGTGGCAAGAGCCACGAAATCACACCAATAATTGTTACTTTTGTTTGGCTGCTGTTCATGGTTTCAATTTAAAGAATAAAAAAAGAATCAATTATCCAAATATGTCATTCGCTTTACGCTCAGTACCTCACAGTCCAGATGTACTAGTGCCAATTCCACCAGAAAATTTATCTGAAATAGATGATTCCACAAGTGATTTAAATGAAGATAACATTGAGGAGTACAGACCCAGAGATAGCTGTGCACCAGAGCATTACTCACAGTCTTAACTAAACACCTTTGGTTCGAGACTTACATCTGAACAAAGAAAATTCAGAACTGCTTGGTTTGAGGCTTAAAGAGAAGAACCTGCTAACAGTTCGAACCTCATTTTCCTAGTTCTGGTACAGAGAAAAGGATTTTCTTCTATATTTTCAGAAGAAGGAGAATTAGTCTGTTGCACTGATATACATAGACTTTTGACTCAATTTAACATTCTGTACAAAAGTACCGATTGGAGACTGTCTATAAATTCATTCAAAAGAAGCCTCAAAGTTGTCCTTCTTGTCAATGGGAGTATGTGTCCATCAATACCTGTTGGACATTCTGTCCAGTTAAAAGAGGGTTACAATAATTTGGAATTTGTTCTCGATAAAATTAAATACGTCTTAAGTGTATATTGTGCGGCGATCTCAAAATAATATCAATGCTCCTAGAACAGCAAGGAGGATACACAAAGTTTCCTTGTTATTTTTTTGTGAATGGGATAGCAGGAACAGAAAAAATCATTGGATAAGGAAAGATTGGTCAAAAAAAGTTTCATTAAAACCCAGAACCAAAAATGTGCCTTGAAAAGCTCTCATGTATCTGAATAAAGCTCTCCTTCCATCTCTGTATATTAAGTTAGGCTTGAAGCAATTTGTCAAAGCCATACCAAAAGAATGTAAATATTTTAAATACATCTGTGATAAATTTCCAGTCTTATCAACCGCCAAACAAAAAGAGGGTGTCTTTATGGTCCTGACATTAGAAAACTTCTCAAAGATGGTAATTTTGAGAAACAAATGAAGTTGAGAAAAAGAAGTCTGGGGGGGCCTTTAAAGATGTAGAAACCAAGTTTCTGAACAATAAGAAGGATCAAAATTTCAAATCAATCGTTGAAAACATATTGTTGAAGTACAAAATGTTTTCTTATAAGCGGCTTAACAAAACTTTTTAATTCTACATAAGCTTTATAAGATTTAAAAAACTCTTATTAAAATTAATTTACCAAACAAGAAAATAATTTCAGTGTCATGATAAATAATATTTTATACTATATAACAGTGTATGTTGTTAGCAAATTCTTTGACATGATGACTGATTACAGCCTTTCCTTAAACGGCCATGTACATTATACACTCATTTACAAAAGAACCAATATCAAAAATGTTTATTATAAGACTACTGTTGCATATTGTACTCATTACTTTTTTATAGAACATCTAATGAAGATTAGGAAATGTTCTTAGTCTACAGAAGAAAGCCATTAGATGCTTGGTTATTAATTATTTAATCATAAAGCAATAATCAAACTTAAGGCAGACAAATTTTAAAAGAACACTCATGAGACAAGAAGTTGGACATGTAGGTTTATGAAAATTGAATTTTTATTTACTGCAACTTACCAGAAGTATACTTTCCCAAGGTAACCAACGAATAGCTGCAGGAGGTCTACCACCAATTTCACTATAATCTTTACTATATACAGGATTGCACATGGCAATATCAGCTACTTTAATAATGTACCCCACACCAACTAAACAATTTCTGTAAGAGAAAAATTAATACATTAAATAAAAAAAGAAATCATTATATAGAATTCTAAATTATTCATTTGTTACCAGTCAACAAGAACTGTTCTACCATAGTCAATACTACTGATCAACAATGATTTTGATAAATCAGACTGAATAACTGATTCTTAAAGTATTTTTCATGCTGATTTTAAATGTGAAATCAGAATTCTTCTATCAGGCTTAGTTTTTTTGTAACTACCATTCTTATTTTCAGGTAGTATCGTGCATGAACTCCATAAGCATAGCATTTTGTAAACATATTTTATTATATTATTTATAAACTAAGTACCTTTTGTTTATTTATTACAGTCCCGTAATTTCTGTTACATTTATTAGTTAGACATTAGTCATCATGTTTATTATTTACACACTAATTAAAATGAACAAGAATGTGAATCATTCGTCCTATTTTCATCTTACTATAAACATATCATCCACTCATTAGTTATTTCAATCATTATTATATTTACTTATACACTGTCGTGCAGACTGGTTCTGGACTTGGAGATTGGACTGTCGTCCAGACTCTGGTTCAGTACCACCAGAAATATGAAACTTAAATGAAGATGAAAATGTTGAATCTTGTGCTGACTTATCAGTCGATGAAGAAAGAGATCCAAACTCTGATATACTGAACCCCATTTAATTAATCAGAATTAAATGATCTGGTTCATGATAACTTTATCAAAGAATCAAACAGAAATACTGGCATCAAGACTGAAAGGATGGCATCTTTTACAACCAAACACTAAAATAAGTGCTTTCTGTGACAGACGGTCAGAATTTGAACATTTCTTCTCTCAGTATAAAAACTTAGTATACTGTAATTATGTGGACTCTATACTGGAAGCTTTGGGACAAATGCACCATCCTGACGAATGGAACTTTTTATTGAGTTGTCACAGCTTAGTTTTTTGAAAGCAGTTTTACTTCACACTGGAAATAAATACTCATCATTGGCATACACTGTTCACATGAAGGAGTCTTATGAAAATACGAAACTTGTATTGAGCAGGATTCAGTCTGAGAAATATTTATGGCATATTTGTGGAGATCTGAAAGTAATAGCAGATACACTAAGTTCTGTTGCTTTGTGTGCTAGTGGGACAGGATAAATCATTACATAAAAGAGCAGTGAACAAAGAGAGAGGTACTGATTATAGTTGAGAATAATGTTGTTAGTCAACATAGTTGTTAGTAATTAGTGATGAACATGGAGAATGCTTTCTCTAGGAGATATCTACAATGGAAATACGATACCAGGAAAAATGGAACCCAAAAATGTTAGCTACTATTAGAATCTAAAGAAGGATTTACCTACAGCAAATTACAGCAGAAAATCCAAAAGTAATAGATTCTGGATAACTTGGTCATTTGTTAAATGAGGAAATGGTTTGTCTTTGGCATAACTTAAAATTTCCCAAACAGTTACACCAAACGCCCATACGCCACTGCCACAAGTATAACGATCCTAAAAAATCAAAATTGTAATTTTCAAAACTGATTATTTTATTTAGATTTTTTTTAATATAAATTCTAATACTAATTTATAAAAATAAATAAAATTTAGGGGTAATTATTTCATGAAGAGATTTTTTTCATAATTTTCATTAAAAATAGTCATCAGGTGAATTTTTATAAGAATGCATTTTTCCCCACTACAATACTTTTATATTATTGTATGTTAAAAACATTAGCTTGTGAGTCTTCATACAATATTTACTATTTAAATATTTTAACATTTTACATTTTCTAATTCACATTTCCTAAGTCCATTTGATGAAATTCCCTTCATATATTTTAATCACTTTTTTTAAGTCTTAACAGAACCATTATTATATACTGCTACATACTTCCAGAAGATAAAATATAAAATACAATGTTTTCTACAGAAAAGGGTACATTAATGTGAAATAGAAGTTTCACTTGTAGGCTGAAGATCACTGGCATTTCAGTGATTTTCTGCTATGCAACAGTTTTAGTAAAACAAATTTCATACCATTCAGTTACTATAATGACAATTTACCAAACTTTGATAAAATAGAAGCTCAGATAATAAATAATGATCAAGTAACAAAGATTGATGTTAAGAGAACAAATTGATTAAAATTTCTTGGTTTAGAGATTGATAGCACCTTAAATCGAGAGTGCATCTAAATAGTATAGCTAATGAACTGAAATGTACTGTTTACTTAATGAAAAGACTTAAACAAGTATTACAAACTCAGCATTTATTCATAGTCTACCATTATCTATTCCATTCAGTGATAAGCTGTGTTATCATAGCATGGGGTGGAGCTTATACCAACGTACTCAACTCATTCAACTTTGTAAAACAGCTCATTTGTAAAAATCCATAATTTACTATTATTATTTATTACATTTAGAGGAGGAAATAAAATCAGGCAAAAAATTATTAGCTTGCATTATGGTGTGCAAATGTACTGGCGGGTTAATTGCCTGCAATAACTTGATTGTTTGTTAATGGATTTTTACAAATGAGGAGTCACTTTGTTCAAAATAAAATGCTTAATAAATTTTGTAATCAGTAAAAAATTGACCAAACAAATAATTACAAAAATATTGAACATTAAAAAATTAAGATGGTCGCTATTTTGACATTTTTGAGGACATTTTCAAATTTTTTATTTTGTAGAATAAGACTCTAGTCTTGATTTGCCACATTTAATTAAAGTAGGTTTACCCTTTCCCAAGAAATAATTTTTTTGTTGAAAATCACAAAATGGCGTCCAGAAGGAAAACAAAGCAAAATAGGACTTATATCGATATGAACTTTTTTGCTCATTTTGGTGTCCTGAATTAGTTACTGAAATTCAGCGAATACGTCCTGGAATACTCTGCATATATTTTAAAAAACTGGTTGTTACAAATAAGACAAAACTGCAAAAATTTGGGTTGTGAAATGGTTTTTACCTTTTGATAATTGATTCGTATGTATGTTTTAGCGCTGAATCCAAAAACCTTCATTTTTTCCATCACATCAGGATTTTTTGTAAATCGCAAATTTCAAAATTTGTGAAAATTTGCAATTTTGAAAAATTGCAAAAATATGATATTATAAAATGGACATAAAACTTATTTTTTATAATAAATTAATGTAATCATTTTTTTGGCTTATACTATGCATTCTTATAGCTAAACAGTTGAGTAGTCTGAAGAGGGGGGCAATGGGGGTTTGGGTTGAAGATGACGAGATGATGGGAGAGCTTGGCTGAAAAAACTTGTTGTGACAAAACTTAACAACATTTAACAAGTTTATTGGAAGCTATCCAAGCCACTCATGCACCATGAAACTACTATCAATGCTGTTTCAACCACTGGTGTGCATAAACAGAGTTTTTTCTATGCTCCATGATCAAACGGGTTTTTGTTGGTGAAAAATATATTTTCAGGCCATAAAGCAAACTTTCTGTTTTCAAAATGCCTTCAAGAGGTTGCTAAAATTCTGCGGGTTCTTTTTGTTACATTTATGGTGAGTTATTGGTGAAAAGGCAAATAAGTTTCATTTGACAAGTGTACCTCATGTATTTTGGAGTGAAATTAAGAAGTCAAGATAAAACTTGGGCACTCCACCATGTCTGCTACATATGTGTTGATAGACTTAGACAGTGGTCAAAGGCTGAACAAGAAGCATTCAGATTTGGAGATTGAATGGTGTGGCAAGAGCCACGAAATCACACCAATAATTGTTACTTTTGTTTGGCTGCTGTTCATGGTTTCAATTTAAAGAATAAAAAAAGAATCAATTATCCAAATATGTCATTCGCTTTACGCTCAGTACCTCACAGTCCAGATGTACTAGTGCCAATTCCACCAGAAAATTTATCTGAAATAGATGATTCCACAAGTGATTTAAATGAAGATAACATTGAGGAGTACAGACCCAGAGATAGCTGTGCACCAGAGCATTACTCACAGTCTTAACTAAACACCTTTGGTTCGAGACTTACATCTGAACAAAGAAAATTCAGAACTGCTTGGTTTGAGGCTTAAAGAGAAGAACCTGCTAACAGTTCGAACCTCATTTTCCTAGTTCTGGTACAGAGAAAAGGATTTTCTTCTATATTTTCAGAAGAAGGAGAATTAGTCTGTTGCACTGATATACATAGACTTTTGACTCAATTTAACATTCTGTACAAAAGTACCGATTGGAGACTGTCTATAAATTCATTCAAAAGAAGCCTCAAAGTTGTCCTTCTTGTCAATGGGAGTATGTGTCCATCAATACCTGTTGGACATTCTGTCCAGTTAAAAGAGGGTTACAATAATTTGGAATTTGTTCTCGATAAAATTAAATACGTCTTAAGTGTATATTGTGCGGCGATCTCAAAATAATATCAATGCTCCTAGAACAGCAAGGAGGATACACAAAGTTTCCTTGTTATTTTTTTGTGAATGGGATAGCAGGAACAGAAAAAATCATTGGATAAGGAAAGATTGGTCAAAAAAAGTTTCATTAAAACCCAGAACCAAAAATGTGCCTTGAAAAGCTCTCATGTATCTGAATAAAGCTCTCCTTCCATCTCTGTATATTAAGTTAGGCTTGAAGCAATTTGTCAAAGCCATACCAAAAGAATGTAAATATTTTAAATACATCTGTGATAAATTTCCAGTCTTATCAACCGCCAAACAAAAAGAGGGTGTCTTTATGGTCCTGACATTAGAAAACTTCTCAAAGATGGTAATTTTGAGAAACAAATGAAGTTGAGAAAAAGAAGTCTGGGGGGGCCTTTAAAGATGTAGAAACCAAGTTTCTGAACAATAAGAAGGATCAAAATTTCAAATCAATCGTTGAAAACATATTGTTGAAGTACAAAATGTTTTCTTATAAGCGGCTTAACAAAACTTTTTAATTCTACATAAGCTTTATAAGATTTAAAAAACTCTTATTAAAATTAATTTACCAAACAAGAAAATAATTTCAGTGTCATGATAAATAATATTTTATACTATATAACAGTGTATGTTGTTAGCAAATTCTTTGACATGATGACTGATTACAGCCTTTCCTTAAACGGCCATGTACATTATACACTCATTTACAAAAGAACCAATATCAAAAATGTTTATTATAAGACTACTGTTGCATATTGTACTCATTACTTTTTTATAGAACATCTAATGAAGATTAGGAAATGTTCTTAGTCTACAGAAGAAAGCCATTAGATGCTTGGTTATTAATTATTTAATCATAAAGCAATAATCAAACTTAAGGCAGACAAATTTTAAAAGAACACTCATGAGACAAGAAGTTGGACATGTAGGTTTATGAAAATTGAATTTTTATTTACTGCAACTTACCAGAAGTATACTTTCCCAAGGTAACCAACGAATAGCTGCAGGAGGTCTACCACCAATTTCACTATAATCTTTACTATATACAGGATTGCACATGGCAATATCAGCTACTTTAATAATGTACCCCACACCAACTAAACAATTTCTGTAAGAGAAAAATTAATACATTAAATAAAAAAAGAAATCATTATATAGAATTCTAAATTATTCATTTGTTACCAGTCAACAAGAACTGTTCTACCATAGTCAATACTACTGATCAACAATGATTTTGATAAATCAGACTGAATAACTGATTCTTAAAGTATTTTTCATGCTGATTTTAAATGTGAAATCAGAATTCTTCTATCAGGCTTAGTTTTTTTGTAACTACCATTCTTATTTTCAGGTAGTATCGTGCATGAACTCCATAAGCATAGCATTTTGTAAACGTATTTTATTATATTATTTATAAACTAAGTACCTTTTGTTTATTTATTACAGTCCCGTAATTTCTGTTACATTTATTAGTTAGACATTAGTCATCATGTTTATTATTTACACACTAATTAAAATGAACAAGAATGTGAATCATTCGTCCTATTTTCATCTTACTATAAACGGTCAGAATTTGAACATTTCTTCTCTCAGTATAAAAACTTAGTATACTGTAATTATGTGGACTCTGTACTGGAAGCTTTGGGACAAATGCACCATCCTGACGAATGGAACTTTTTATTGAGTTGTCACAGCTTAGTTTTTTGAAAGCAGTTTTACTTCACACTGGAAATAAATACTCATCATTGGCATACACTGTTCACATGAAGGAGTCTTATGAAAATACGAAACTTGTATTGAGCAGGATTCAGTCTGAGAAATATTTATGGCATATTTGTGGAGATCTGAAAGTAATAGCAGATACACTAAGTTCTGTTGCTTTGTGTGCTAGTGGGACAGGATAAATCATTACATAAAAGAGCAGTGACCAAAGAGAGAGGTACTGATTATAGTTGAGAATAATGTTGTTAGTCAACATAGTTGTTAGTAATTAGTGATGAACATGGAGAATGCTTTCTCTAGGAGATATCTACAATGGAAATACGATACCAGGAAAAATGGAACCCAAAAATGTTAGCTACTATTAGAATCTAAAGAAGGATTTACCTACAGCAAATTACAGCAGAAAATCCAAAAGAAATAGATTTTAGGTAGTACAAAATGCATGCAATGTATTTTCATATTATATTCTCTATACATTTTTAGTTTCAAAAGAAATTTCAATTACAAAAAACTGAGCCGATAAAAAAAATTTATTAACATATATGAAATCAGCATAAAAAGTACTATAAGGATCAGCCATTCACTCACTCTCATTTAACAAACACAAAGTTAAATTTTGTTGATCAGTGTAATGAAAAGTGGGTAAACCAGAACCATTCCAGGAAATACATCTGACAGAATTCAACAACAGTTGAATTCCTTAAGATTCCAGTTGGGAAAGGATTCCATTTAATTATATACCACACTGGTTGCTATGAACTTGGTTTTATAAAAGACGGTGCTCTTGTTTTTCAGTCAAATCATACAGGGAACCTTCCACCAAGAAATGTAAAGTGATGTATTCTGAGAATAGTTTGTAAATCTGTTGCAATCTTTATAAAAAGGCTGTGTTGTAATGAATAACGTCAGCAATCATTCTGCACTTAAAAAGGCTTATTTCATGGTTAGAAGAGAAGAAAATACCACAAAATCCTTTGCATACAATTCCCAAATTACTCTGTTGTTAATGAAACTGAGAAAAATACAGATGGTATGAGATTGACAACACTGCAACAGAAATAGGGCATGAAGTCATTTGCCTACCACTGTATCACTGCAAGAATAACCCAATTAGCTAATATTCGCACAGATAAAAGGTGAAGTGGCAGTCAAAATCAGTAAAATTAAAATAAATTGCATAAAAAGGTTATTGGAAGATGCCTTAAACGACATAACAGTAGATGACTGGAGAAAATGCATTCAGACACGGAGAAATCCTTAAAGTAAAAGATTTTTATAAAGAAGGATTGTGGATGACCACTTACCACTTTACCATTTTAGTGAACTTATAAGAAGATAACAGTGACGAAAATAAAACAGATTTATCAGATCATAATTTATCAGATTTTATAATTTATTTCAGGTGATACTGACTTTCATATCATAATTTATTTAGATTTTGTGTAAAGTTTTATGAATTTTTTAGTTTTAAAGTCAATATTTAAATTTAGCTGTAACATTTCCACACTTTTGAACATGTGGGAAAATTAGGGAAATATTTTATGTAAAATAAAACGTTTCAGATGTAAGATAGTAACTTCTGTGCACCAGAATAATGTAATAAATATTTTGCTAATAAATATGTGTAAGATGAGTTGATAAAACGTTATCCTGTACAGAGAAAAGGAACAAATCAATATTGCATTACTACAGTGGTGCAGAGGAATGAGGAGAAACCTTGGGCAGTGGAAGGGGAAAGAACATGTGACCTTCATTCGCAAAATGATTTCAAATCTATATAAGTATTAATTAATGCTTATACTTTTAATGAAAAAAAAATTGTTTAATTTTGATCAAAATTAGATCAGGATATATATCAAGGTGTGGATATAAATTCAGTATTTTAGAATTTATATTTTTATAGTATTTAATTCTTTAGTCAATTTTACAGATTGTCATCTTACTACTCTTTTATAAACTGAATAAAATTTTCTATGTGGCCTATTAACTACAATATAACTTAAATGAACAGCTTAATTTTTATAAGTGTGACTTTAAATTCATTTTTTTTTGTATAAGTTTTGAGCATAAGTACGCATTTTGAATAACTTTAAATATAAAGAAGTAATTAATCATTATATGATTTGAAAAGTAAATCCTCTAAAAGCCATTTAAATTACTGACAATTTTGATAACAATAGTATGTAATAAAATGCTGTAAAAGAGAAATAGGCAATTTCAAAATAAATAGTGGCTAATAACAATGGATTATCAGGTTACTGATAACTCTCTCACAATTTTCAAGTTTTACAATTTGCTAATTTCTATATAATTGGTACTGAGCAGTGGATTGGTGTATGGCATGATTTTTAGTTGAAATATCTTACAAAAATAAGGACAATTAGGAAATTGTTAAGTGAGTTATTTTGTATACTTGAATGGCCATTACATGCCTAGTTATCAAACCATCAGTATGCTGGACTATACAACAGAATCTTCAGTGTAATAAAAAGTCACTTCTGTATGAACATTAAGTAACCAAAAGAACACTGCTTTATTAATAAAGTAGTTGGCAGGAATCCAAAGTATTATGCTAAACATCATTCAATTGCTCAAGATGATTTTTTAAGTATATAAAAAAAATTATATGTCAAAATTTAGGTTTTAATCTAAATAAAATTAAAACTGTATATTGATTGTAACCTAATGATCTCGAAAATATTGTAAACTTTACCTAAGCATTTTTTTACTTTTAACTATATAACATATTTTTCTTCATGAACTGGTTATAACAAGTTAAAGTGCTTTGCAAATATTTTCAAAGATCCTTACTGAAATAATATTATTTTTCCAAACAAGTTTATTAAGGTCATCTGTAATGTATTGAAGGTGTAAAACAAACAAAAAACACACAAATAAACAAACAAACAGAAAACACAGGAAGAAATCTTGAACATAACCAAGATAAATTATACAATGCAATATGTGGTTTTTGTCAAAGATTTGAAGGGTGGCTTCAAGGAATGGAACGCATCTTAGCTATATTCAAAATATATATGCTATGCAAAGTCTGTTCAGAAAATAACTAAACCTTATATTTTTAATCTTACAGATTATTGATCTATAAGATTTTTTAAAAATCTTATAGATTAATTTTACTAATTATTGGTCCTTGTTCCGTTCAAAGTACTCCCTTCCCCTAGTCACACACTTGATGTGATGATTCCACTTCACGAAGCAGTCCTGGAGAGCTTCATTTGAAGTGGCATTTAATGTCTGATGAATTTCGTTCAATGTCATCAACAGTTTCTTCAAAACAATGCCTTTAATCACTGATTTTCATTTCAAAAATAAAAAAAAAAAATTGCAAGGAGACAGGTCTGGTGAGTAGGGAGGCTGAGGGAAAACAATCATCTGATTTTTGGCACAAAACTGATGAATTGACAAAACTGGGTGTGCGGGCGCATTGTCATGGTGAAGGAACCATGAGTTGTCTTGCCACAACTCTGGTCTCTTTTTGTGGATTTTTTCATGTAACCGTCGTAAAATGCCTTGATAGTACCACAGTTCACTGCTTGAAAAAACAGAGCGCATCACTTTGACACTGGGTCGAGGCTGATGTGCTTTCTTGGGGTGTGGAGATCCTTTACCAATCCATTGTGATGATTAAACCTTTCTCTCAATGTCAAAGCCATAAATCCAGCTTTTGTCTCTCATAATGATCCTTTGCATGACTCTTTCATCATCACTGGATTGTTCAAGAAGTTGCTACAAACATCAACTTGATATTCTTTCTGCTGTTTGGTCATCAAACAAGAAACAAACTTTGCTGCAATTGGATGCATGTTCAATTTTTCAATCAAAATGACATGGTATGATTCATTTGAGATACTAACTTCTTCTGAAAGTTCTCTGACAGTCAATCGGTGATTTGTATGCACCAGATTATTGATTTTCTGAATGTGGGTGTCATCAGTTGAAGTCAAAAGCCTTCCTGGTCAAGAGTCATCTTAATTGACTGTTGATCATTTTTAAATTGTGAAAACCATTTGTAACATTGCATACAACCCAGAGCAACATCTCTGTAAGCTTGTTTCAAAAGTTGAAATGTTTTTGTGAAATTTTTCCAAGTTTCATGCAAAATTTTACATTGTATTGTTGCTCCTGAAAATTGCATATTATAAAAATCGCTACTAACACTTAAATTCATTGAATTCAAATAACAATAACACAAAAATTAAACAAGGTATCAACAATTCAAGAACATACGGTTACATAGGAGGTTAGCGGAACACAATGCTGCCAACCGGATGTCACTAAATGTCTCCTTTGGTGTGTAATTAAATGTGTTCGGTTATTTTACAAACAGACCTTATATTTGGTAGAACCCTATTTATTTAGATCTCATTTATCCAAATCTCCAGATCATTAAAAGCAACTTTCATGACCTTTTCATAACACTTGAAATTATTACAAAGATTACAGATTACAAAGTTTATTTATCTTTATAAATAAGATGAATGAAATTTCTACTCACTGTTATATATTTACATATAGATATAAAAATTCATTGTAATTATTAAATTGAACTATAGTTATTTTAAAGTGTTGTATACCTATACTGAAAATATGAACTTTTCCATAATATGAAAAACATTTATACAGTAGAACACAGGCTCACCTTTAGCTTCTACGAATTAGCTAATGACTTGGCATTCAGCCTTCATTGTAAATACATTATGTTGTAATTATTTGTCTAACAGACAAATCATCTATTATTTTTCATCAGTTTTGTTTTTTATTTCATTATGTAATATATATCATTTGCAGCCATAGATCAACAGGTACAAACAAAAGTGGATTTAAAAAAGAATAATTGAGAAAAATAATAGACCTAGATGATGAAGATAAAAAAGGTGTTCTACAGTTTGTAAAATATTTATCATAATTAAAAATGTTATTTACATGGTTGCAATATCATGGGATAAATAAAAATTTGATTAATAACAAATCGTGGAATGAAAATGTGATCTGAAATAATTGCAACAAAGAAACAATTAAAAAAGGCTAGCTTACAGATTCATCATAACAATTGCAAATCTATCTATATACAAAAATCTATATAAAAATGGATGTATGTATTTGTGTATGTTCCAGCATAACTCTGGAATGCCTACAACCATTTCAACCAAACTTTGTAAATATATGACTTATTATCTGGAAAAACATACTGTGGTGATAAGACACCCTTGCACTCCTATTAATGAGGGGAAAAAGTGACATGTAAAAATAATAAAGAATAACTGATATTAGTGTTGAATCCATGGTTTTTGAGGTTGTTAAGGTGATTGATGACAGTCCCAATGCCATTTAAGTATAAATTAATCAAACAGAATGAATACTCAGGTAATGCCGGGTAATCAGCTAGTATATCATTAAATAGGCAGTCACTCTGCCAACTTGCACAATGAAAATGTGCACAATATATTACAAAATAGTGTTTTTCAAAAATCAACATAAAAACCAAACTTCCTACCTGTTCTGAGAACATTCCTGGTGCATAATAGGTTCATCTTCAGCCTCTTCCAGGAGCTTTCCCTTTAGTTTTTTTTCTTTCTTAGTTGACAATTATACAACACCGACATGTAGTTATTTACACCTCATAACTATTCATTGTCTAGTTGTTTCATACCATCAACCATATTACACCCTAGCTGTATTCCAAGATAATGTAATAATGTAGTTAGTATAAGACACTTAGAAAGTTTCCCTCTGATTATATGGATCATATATCCTAAACTTTAGTGTTTCCTTCATAATAAAATCCTTTTGGGAACTCAAGACCAAACTACATTATTTAAACTTTCATTTACATAATGTGAATACATTTTCTTAGCAGGTTGGGATGTGATAAGCCTTTTGAACACTGACTGAATAGCTTCCATAATAGTCTCAGGGATGGAATGTTCATG
Source organism: Lycorma delicatula (assembly GCF_047948215.1). Taxonomy (NCBI): domain Eukaryota; kingdom Metazoa; phylum Arthropoda; class Insecta; order Hemiptera; family Fulgoridae; genus Lycorma; species Lycorma delicatula. The sequence goes on from NC_134462.1 coordinate 112,841,515, forward strand.
TATGTATGTATTTATGACCAGTGGCGTTTGCCTTTTGATACTTACACCACGAGTTTTCTCCTACTGGGCACAGTCCATGAATTTGGCTTCTTGTCGGTAGAATTACAATGAAAGAACAAAGCCTAGATAACTCTTCTCATTTTATCAACATCACACTACAATTTTCTGTAACTGCTCGCCAGTAATAATTTTGTAACTGAAGAAGTGCACCCATTCCCTTTTTCAAATGCTCTATGCACTCTATGGTTTATCATCAACAGAAATATAGCCTTTACTTTCTCCATCCCCCAAGTAACTAACATATATTATGTTTTAAAACAGACCTTTTCTTTTTCCTGTTTAGCCTCCGGTAACTACCGTTTAGATAATACTTCAGAAGATGAATGAGGATGATATGTATGAGTGTGAAAGAAGTGTAGTCTTGTACATTCTCAGTTCGACCATACCTGAGATGTGTGGTTAATTGAAACCCAACCACCAAAGAACACCGGTATCCACGATCTAGTATTCAAATCCGTGTAAAAATAGCTGGCTTTACTAGGACTTGAACGCTGGAACTCTCGACTTCCAAATCAGCTGTTTAAAACAGATCAATGAAAAAATGTCCTTACTCCAATAACCTCCATACCGCCACTTGTCCTTGATAATTTGCTTAACATTTCACGGTATGTTGGTCTTTATCTAACCAATGACAGTACTTAGATAAAATTTCAATATCTAATACCTTACCGTGTCCAATGCAACTAAGCACTCCATTCATGGAATAAAGTTGTTTCATTCATAATTAACTGCTTATTTTTAAATATTTGTTCTGTTGTTTGAAGTAATTGGATATAGGTATAAGTTTCCAGAATAGATGCATTAGTTTATATTTATTAGAAAACATATTTTAAAGAAAAATAGCTTCGAATTTATTTGAAAACTTTTTAACATACAATTTAAAAGTCTCCATGTATGTAGAAATGGATAGAGAGTTAAAAGGAGATAGCTTTATTCATGAAGAATTATTTATCTTATAATATTTTAAAAGTTACATGTTTAGAAGAGGGCTGGGTGAAATGCACAATCATCATAACTGGCAAATGAAAATATATATTTAAATGAAACAAATATGGCATATATGGTACACTTTATTTGCTATATAAACTTCCATTTATTTTTCCACTTTGTCATCATTTAGAATTGCACATTTCTCCCAACAATGACCAGATTTCTCATTCATCCATGGTGAAATGGAATGGATACATTCCTCTTTTATTTGAGAAAGAAGTGAAAATCACAAGAGGCCAAATGGTGAGTATGGACGATGTGGAACGGACGGGTTCAAATTTCAACTTCACAAGATCCTCAGAGCTGCATGCGATATGTGAGACTAAACATGTTGCAGATTTATTGCCTTTGGATTGTTGAACACAATCCACATATCTACTAACATGTGTTAGCAATTAAATTTAATGTAACTACACATTTGATGACAGAGATTTTTATAAAAACTCATTTTTTATAAAAATTAATAAATACAAAATATTTTCATAACATTTATAAAAACAAAACATAAATTTTTTGTTAGGCCAATAATAAAATCAGCATGCGAAAAAGCCAAATTTAATGAATTTGTTAAAAAAATAGAATGCATTAAAATAGCTAGAGAAATGGAGTATGCAGTGTGGTAGTACTGTATGTTTGGTTATTGCTGCTGTCAGTTAAGCTCTGGTTTTTTGGTAACTAGTTAATTTGCTGGACGAGCAGTAGTGTTTGAGAAGGTCGGTTCAGCACCTTTCCCTTTACCGGTCATATCAAAATTGTCATAATTCATTCTTATAATGAATTAGTTTTGTTATCAATAGTAAGTTTTCTGTTTAATAGTGTATTAAACAATAGTGTTGTAAATTAAACATTAGTGATTCACACATCTAATGATCCACTACCACTACCTATACAGTCCACTTAGACTTAAGTTATGACCATTCATTTTGGTCCTTTTCGTGGTCTGGATGTGTGAATATTCATTGTTTTTACAATATACAACGTGCATGAGACGTTTCTAAGTACAGTTTTTTGATGAGACAATATTTTCTTTTAGTTTTGTTTGTTTAATATACGTGCGCAAGCAAATTATGTACCGTCGTCTTGTTACAATTAAACATAGTCTTATCAATAACGGCGGGCGGCATGCAACAAGCATGATTCATCGTCTACCAATGTTTCACAATAATTACGTAACCTTCATTCAGACATCTGCGATTGTGAGGCAAGTAAACACATTTCATACTTATCTATTAGCAGTTATCGCTCAGTGTAGTTATCACGTAATATTATTCCTTATCACAAATATTATTCTCAATATTCCATTAATTTATTTAATTCTCATTATTCAATATTCTCGTTTATTCAAAATTTTTCCTTGTTTATTTTTATTGTTATCAATGCCTTATTGGTGTATATCCATATTGTGTATTAATGTTTACTTTGACTATTTGTACCTCATCCTACAACCTATACTGTTGTCATTTACTCTGTACATCTATTATTTAATTAAAATTCAAGTGAATTTATCTAATTTATAATGGTCGGTGAAGATAAGGATAAGGAAGATAAAGATTTAGAATTAAGAACTCTCGTTCATCATTAAGTCATTTAGGTTGACTAAACTTAATAAAATTGTAGATGCTTTAGAAGCTGAAAACAAGAAATGTTGATTTGTTAATTCTTAAACAAAATACATTGCTCACAATTTCCCAGGAATTTGAAGAAATTCAAAACAAAATAGAAGTAGTTTCTCAATCCACTGATGTAGAGCTCGATTATCGAGAAGAATTTGAAAATACAGTTTATCAGTTGTCCGTTAAACTATTAGGTTGGATTGATAATAAAAAGGGTCCTAGTTCTAATTCCTCTAGTTTAAGATCCAGGTCGGACAAGAAAATTTATTAGATCAATAAAATTACCTATTATAAGCATTTCGTCATTTCAAGGTGATTTCAAAGACTGGGTTCATTTTAGAGACACCTTTGAATCATTAGCTGTAAAAAAATGAAAGTTTATCTGACATTCAAAGATTTCATTAACTGTTATCTGCAATTCGTGGTGAAGCGCAAAGGTTAACAAAAAAACATACTGATTACAGATGCAAATTTAAGAATGCCTGTAAGATAGACTAGAATGTCTATTAGATAGACTAGGTATATTAAAAAACGAATAATTGTTACAATCATATCAAATCATTATTAAATTTACCTTCAGCAAGCAAAAGTAATCCTATTCAGTTGCATAAATTGATCAATGAAGTGTCAACTAATTGTAACACTATTACAGCGCTAAAGTTAGAAGAAAATTTAGAGGAGTTAATATTGATACAATTAATATTAAACAAAGTTGATCTGTCAGCGAAAATCAAATTTGAATCATCTCTTAAAACAGAACAAATAGCTACTTTAAAATCTCTTATTACTTTTCTAGAACATAAATGTCAAACAGAGCAGGTAATTCAATTAACTAGTGAACCACGTCAGGTACCTTCAATTACACTAAATCAGCCAAATTCAAAGTTTTCCTATAGTAAATCAAATAAGACCAATTCTATGGTAGCTACTAGTTCATCTTCTTGTTTTTTATGTATGGGCACTCATAAATTACACAAATGTATAAAGTATACCTCACTCAGTCCGTCAGAAAGACTGAATCGAGTTAAACAGTTCCATTTATGTTTGAATTGCCTGAAACCAGGGTCATTTAGCCAAACATTGTTCTTCTTTGACATTGTGCTTCAAATGTAATAAAGGTCATGATACATCCTTTCACTGGGAAAGAACAGACAAGTCACACAATTCGACTGTAATTCAATCTCCTGTAGCAAGTAAACAAATTATTGAAAATAATGCACCTGATTTGTCAGATCAATCAATTAAAAGTTGTTATGCTAGCCCAGACAATCAAATCCAGGTTTTACTTGCTACAGCTTTAGTTGATGTGCAAGACGTCCATGGCAATTATATAACATATTGAGCAATCCTTGACAATAGCTCACAAGTTAATTTCATAATGGAAGATATAGTACATAAATTACATCTTAAACGTTTAAGAAATCCAATGCCTATAGAATCTTTTAATAATTTAGCATATGAAACCAAATACAATGTTAACACACAAATTAATTTTTTGAAATCAAATTTTCCCATGAAGTTAACCTGCAACATCCTTCTAAAGCTTACTACAGATCTTCCAGCTAGCAAAATTAAACATGACTCTTGGAACATCCCTTTTGATATTGAGGTTGCAGATCCAGGGTTCAGTATACCACAGCGTGTAGATTTGCTGCTTGCAGCCCAGGTCGTTATGAAGATAATTGTTGATAGAATAGCAAGCATGTCCAGGTTTAATACCCAATTTTGCAGAAAACTCAACTTGGTTGGATTGTGAGTGGTAAGTTTCGTAATGGGAGACAAGAAGGAAATTCTGTCCAACAGCAAGGTCTTCTAGTTCGACAATACTCAATTGAAGATCAGCTTCAAAGGTTTTGGGAACTTGAAGAGGTCACTGCTCCAGCTTGGTCAGTTGAAGAAAAGGAGTGTGAAGCGCATTTTATTGCCAACACATCGAGGAATAAGGAAGGACAATTTATTGTCAAGTTACCTCTAAAGCAAGACACTTTAACTGAATCCAAGCAAGCTACTGAATCCAAATCAGTAGCTCTTCAACGCTTACAAAATATTGAACATCTACTTGCCTTAGATACGAATCTGAGTAGTGAGTATCGTGGATTTCTTAATGAATATCTTAGACTGGGACATGTGCAACTTGCTTCATTAACTAATCAACCATGTTGTTTTTTACCACATCATGCAGTCTTCAAACATGATAGTACTACCACAAAAACGAGAATTGTCTTCGATGCATCTTCTAAAACATCTAACATGTCCCTAAATGATATTTTAAGAGTTGATCCCATTGTACAAGATTTGTGTTCAGTTTTACATTTCCACACACACCAAATTGCATTTATTGCAGACAATAAAACAAAAATGTTAACAAAATGTTACTGGCAGATGAAAATTCATCCAGATGACTGCTTATGACTGCCAGCAAATACTGTGTTGAAATTCAACAAGTGAACCAGTACAAGAATATCAACTTACTAATTACTTACTTACCCCATCAAAGTGTTGAAAAATGATTTTTATGTTGCTGACTGCTTTTCAGGTGCAGATCAATTGGATAAGGCAATTAAACTAGTCTCAGAACTACAATTACTTCTAAACAGTGGCAGTTTCAAACGCTGTAAATGAGCACCAATCAGTAGTCAGCTATTGGAAACAATTCCTCGCAAACTTCAAGAGACTCAGCTGTCTGAAGCTAGATAGAACTGAAAAAGTGAAGGGCTTAGGACTAAGATGACAACCATCTCAAGATTGTTTTCAAATCATTAGGGGAGCTAATTCAACAGATCAACAATTTCGGCCAATGACTTTTATGAAAAGAAATGTTTTTGCGATTATTTCATCTATCTTTGACCCACTAGGAGTTCTTGCTCCTACATTAATTCTTTGCAAAATATTTATGCAAAAATTATGGATGCAAAATCTTAACTGGGACGACAAATTACCATCAATTTTACAGCAACATTGGGAACTCATCTACAATTGTCTTAGATTGGTCAATGAAATTCATATTGATAGATTTACTATGATCAAGAACCCTAATCACATAGAACTACATAGCTTTCAGATGCCTCTGAGGCTGCCTATGGTGCTTGTGTTTAGCTCAGATCCTGTAATAATGAGGGAGAAACAATTGTTAAATTACTTTGTGCAAAATCTAGGGTAGCATCACTTAAGCAAGTATCTTTACCCCATCTTGAATTATGTGGTGTAGTAATGCTTGCTCGTTTGATAACCAAGGTAAACACCAGAATTGATTTGAAAATACATGATATTCATCTATGGACAGATTCTAGCATTCTTCTCGCTTGACTTAGCAAACCTCCATTGACTTGGAAGACTTCACAAATCATATCTGCAAAGTGCAAGAGCTAACATGCAACTGCAAGTGGAACCATGGGATGTCAGAATCAAATCCTGCAGACATGGTTTCACATGGAGTAACTCCTCAAGAACTCAAGTGTATGAGTTATGGTGGCATGGACCACCTTGGTTGACAAAGGATTCTTCTCAGTGGCCAACGCATATGCCAATAAAACTTGTATCAGGTGATACTCCTGAAATATGTGTCACCAGCCACAGATGATAAATATACAGTCACCAGCTCAGATGATTCTATTATGAAGGAAACATCTGCTCTTTCAAGAGTTCAGCACTCGCTGAACAATTACTCCAATTATTCAATTTATCCAATTACTCATTTTTCCAATTACTCAATTGGATATTATTTACGTTTCATAAACAGCTGTAAGTTAGCTGAGAAATCACATAGTTTTGGACCACTAACTACCATAGAACTAAAGGAATCCTTAACTACTTGTATCAAAGTGGCGCAAAGAGTTTGTTACTTCCACGGCATCACCTTACACAATTATTAATTGAGCATGAGCATAAGCGACTTATGCATGCAAGTCCACAGTTAGTTAACTCACTTAGATCTACCTATTGGATTCCTACATAAATGTATTCATTGTTTTCGTTTATCAGCAAAACCTCATACTCAGCTTATGGGAAGTTTACCGTCTAAACGAGTTGTACCTGCTCGATCTTTCTTTAGGAGTGGACTTTGCAGGTCCATTATATATAAATTCAAGCTCTTGTCACACTAAAATTCGTGTCAAATGTTACATTACAATATTCGTATGTTTAGTTATGCACGCCATTCATTTGTAACTTGTTAGCGATCTTACTTAGAAGTCATTCCTTGCAGCCCTATGCCGGTTCATGTCTCATCAAGGAATCTGTGCTAATATCTACAGTGATAATGGATCTAACTTTATTGGTGCTTCTAATGAGTTTCGTGACGTCCATGACATGATCAAAAACAACAATACATCCATCTTGGAAAAACTGTCATTGGATTTCTGTCAGTGGCATTTTATCCCCCCTAGGACTCCCCATTTTGGAGGTATTCGGGAAAGTGCTGTTAAATCTATGAAACATAATCTCCTTCGCATTGGTGGCAACAGCTCTTTAACATTCAAAGAAATGGCAACATTACTAATGCAAGTATGTCTAAACTCAAGGCCACTGTCTAAATTATCCGATGATCCCACAGATCACTCCTACTTAATACCAGTCATTTCCTTATAGGTGAATCCATTAACTACCTTTCTGATCCTGATCCGAGTGATATACCTGTTAATAGATTAAGCAGGTGGCAACATGTACAGCAGCTCACTCAGCAACTATGGCGAAGATGGTCAACAGATATTTAACATCTCTTCCGTAGCGTAGTAAATGGTTACCAGTGAAGCAAAATCTCCAGAAGGGCGCAGTTGTTCTGATCAAGGACGATCAACCTCCACCCTTAAGGTGGAAACTGGCAGTCATCAAGGATCTTCATCCAGGTGCTGATGGTCTCGTCTGAATAGTTTCAGTCCGTATTGCTCAAGGTGCGGCATTTATATGACCTATTGTTAAGATCTGCCCACTTCCAACAGTGGACAAAGTCTTTGTGTAATGTTTTCTTGTTTTTGTTTTTATGTGCTATTATTAACGTTATCAGAACATTACATTGTTGAGTTTACGGTGTGAATAATTTTTTGTAGTTATTACTAGTCTGCACTGATTATTTGCATATGTATTCTTACATTGATGAATTTGTTGATTTTTGTATTATTTTTTTTTCTATTGATAATCTTGCAATGTAATCTTAGGTTATTTGATTTATTTTTGTTGTTTTGGACATTATTAAAATACTATGTATTTTGGCGGGTGGTATGTTTGGTTATTGCTGCTGTAAGTAGGTGCGATTCGGTGCAAGTGGATTTTTTGGCAACTAGTTAATTTGCTGGACGAACAGTGGTGTTTGTGGTGTGTACTGAGAATGTCGGCTTAGCACCTTTCCCTTTACGGCTCTCATGTCAAAATTGTCATAATTCATTCTAATTAATTAGTTTTGCGTTATCATTAGTATGTCTTCTGTTAATAGCGTATTGTTGTTGTAAAATAAATATCAGTGATTCACACATCCAGTGATCATTTACCACTACCTGTACATTCCACTTAAGACATTTAAGTTAAGACCGTAGACTGATATGTTGCTTTTTACACTTAAAAATGTTTTTTGTTAATAGTTTTTTTAATCAAGAATGTAACATTATCAAGTTGTTAAATAGCTATAATAGTATTTAATTTTCATCTAAGAAATGAAGTAGTAGAAAAATACTACTTATAGTAAATAGTCATGTTAAAAAAATATTTAACATGATTATTAAACAGCAAAAAACTATTATTATTAATAATAATAATAATAATAATAATAATAATAATAATAATAATAATGATGGAATGAATAATTTCTTTTACAGAAGCAGATGAGTTTGACTTCCCATAACCATCAGAAGTAAATGTTTATTTGTTTGCAGATATATGATCTATTTTAAAAAATAAATTAATAACTAGAATTTTAATTGATTTTATTCAATAAAAATGTACTTAAATTATTTAAATTTGACAAAACAAAAAATAAAGTTAGTGAAAAGAGTTGTATTCAGGGAAGAACGATATGAAAACATGCAGCTAAATGATTTTATTTAATACCAGATTAAAGCTTGCTAAAATCTGATTAAATAACATTAGCTGTAATTAAGTCTTATTTCCAATTAAAAATTTTTGTAAAATATACTTTGAATATAATCACCCATAAAAATTCAGAAAGACAGATGGTGTTTGTTATATTAAAATAATACTTTATTGTGTTGTTATATTTATATGATTAATATTCATTAGCTAATTAACAAATACTTTATTTAATTTATCATAGTCTTATTAACAAATTAATATTGCTTAAAAGAAAAATCACATTACATGTCTGTTTATTATTATTATTATTTAGTAACAACATTCTTACACAATAAAAATTATATATTACGCTATGATTTGTTTAAATCAATCAGTTAATACATATTTAACAAGTACAATGTTATAAATATTACTTATTCATTACTATTACTATCATAGCTGTCCGACACAGTCAAAATTTTTCTGTTTAAAGAATTTATAAATCTGTTTAAAAGTAGGTCGTAATGACTGGTCCCTCTTCCAACAATCTGTCATCATCTCATAAACTTCCAGAGGACATAAAGTTGGTTTTGATAGTTGCACCTGAAAAAAAATGAATTTGATAATTTAAACAATAACTAAACTTGAAATACTTCCTATTTTCAACTTAAAAAATATAGTCTTTTTAACTAGTTAGTCACAAAGAGAGGAATCCTTTATTTTAAAGCATTCTTTAAATACCTTTAATAATGTTATTAATGAACTTAATTCTTTAAAACAAGTGTGCCTCTTGTTTAGTTTACATCTAAAAACTACTGAAAGAAAATAAATTGCCGATCTCTGTGGTGGAGTGGTAGTGTCTCGGCCTTTCATTTGAAGGTCCTAAGTTTGAATCCCAGTCAGGTATGGCATTTTCATATGCTATAAAATTCCATTTCCATATTCCATGTGCAAGCTTCAAGCCCCCCCCCCCAAAACAAAGAAAAAAATATATAAACAGGTTTGAAAATTATATGGATAAAGAAAAACAAATGATTGGTTGACTCTTCAACCCAAAAAGCTCATAGTTACATATCAACTGCAAATTTGGAAAATTGGAGATCACAAATGCTTGCCTACCTTGTCTTTCTCCAGATCTAACTTAAAAAGGCTTAGAGATAAAATCATCAATATTAATGTAGGTAATTCTGTTTGTACAAAATGAATGTATCAAAGATAACAATTTATTGTTATATCCACACCTAGCAAGTGTGCAATTAGTAATTTATTATTAACTACGTCAGTGTGTTGTAATTTGATACAACCTGCCCAGTTATGTAGTGATTCAACTTGTCATCGCAAAATCAGCTAATTTTTGATGTTGAGACTTCTAAGGTTCTAGTACTTGTAAATGCAGTTACTTCATATAGATTTGAATACTAGACACTTTGGATACTGGTGTTATTTGGTAGTAGGGTTTCAGTTAACCACATGTCTCAGGAGTGGTCGACCTGCATATGTTCAGGATTACATGTTTACTGGTACATTTACATTTTCTGCTACAGAGCTGGCAAGCTACTAGCAGTGCATTGGCTTATGCACCCACGCATCAAGATTTGGTAGTAAGCTGGAAAAACTTGTTGAAATAATAATAACTACATCAAACATTGGAAGTTAGTATAATTTGCATCAAGATAATCCATCATTTAGTGCATGAATAGTATCATCCATATATACACATGAGTTCATTTGCGTAGATTTACCTTCCAAAAAAACCATGCTCAGAACTATAAATTTCTTTAGGTAAGGTGTAATTTTCATAAAACCTAATTTATGTTAAAAACTTGCATTTGCTGATAGTACAATAATTATTGGTATCTGAATGTCACCACTAGGAAAAACACCATTATTTAAGTAACAATTGAAGAACTTAGTTAAAAATCGTTAGAATTAATAAGTTTACTAGAGAAACATGTTTCTGTAGTAATTATTATCACAGTTAAAGTTCAATGAGCTTCAAAAACAATATAGATTGAATTATTAAGAATTATTTAAGAGTGAATTGTATGTAATACTCGTATTCGTGAAGATTTATTATTAAATTATACTGTTAAAATTTAAGGAATCTTTATCTAATGATCCCAAAGATTTTTTTTAAACTTGCTAATAAAAATGACAAAAGTAGTAGATCTTATCCATCTTGTATTGATAAGATTATTATTTATACCAAAATTATTAATGCATAGCTGTAATTCCTCAGCAAAAATTTCTGTGTCATGATCAATATTAAATCATATTTTTAATACCTTGGATGGCATTTTTCATGCACTACAATATTCAGTTTCTATCTTTCATGCATAAGCTTCAAGAGTATGTGTTGATATAAAAAAAAATAAATAAAAATGAATAATTGTAATAAATAACTATTATTTAGAATCATATTCTTATTTAGTAAATGTTGAATCTTACAAAATTTATATTTTTATAATCTAATATGAATTTATTAGATATAAGATTAGAATTCAAAATCTTAGGTAACGTTATCCAAAGATAAATAATATTTATCACAGTATTAAATAATTTTGTCGTAAACAATATTAACATTAATGTCAGTAAGGTTCTAAAAAACCAAAGAAAATTATCGCAACAGTTTAACAAATTATTTGATTGTAAAAGATGACAGTTTATAGAAAAATCTCTAAGGTGAGTAGCAGGATTTTTAAATTTGGATGATAACACTTAGCAAAAAAAAATGTTCATGGTTTTACCATACAAAAAATGGCACATTAAAGCTACCTAATAATAATAATTTAACCATGACTGCACTGTTAATGTATGTGGTAAGTGAATTGGAAATAAAATTTATCTTTCTAATATAAGTTACACAAAAAATAATAAACATATTTATGTTATAGCATTCATTTTTTGTTTTGTTACAGCAAGTAGGTTTAGTACGACTGAAGGAGGAACCGCTTGATCAGAATGTGAGGCTAGACGATTTACTTTGGCTGAATTTGATACCATGTGGCATCTGAAGGCCGTGTGTTCAGATGCCACAGGTGGAACACCCACAGAATCAGAGCTGTAATTACCGGATGAACACTTTTGGGTGTTCATCCGGTAATTCTACTAGGTTTTTCCTAGTAGAATACATGTTGAAAAAAGAAGAACAATGGAGGCAGGTTGAGGAATTTGCTACAGAAGTGCTCTGATCCAAGGACCAAGAGGAACATCAACTGGGTATTTAGCATAGGGTTGGATGTATGGCCCCAGTGATGAGTGCTAACATGCCTAGGTGTGTCATTACCGATGATCCACTGGGAATTTCAGGGAACTATATAGGTCAATAAATGAGAAAAGACACAATGATGTGTTTGGCAGATATGTCTGGGCATGGTGTCAAGATGGGCACTCTTGTGCCAATCTTGACACCAAAGAGCTGACCTACCATGCTGGACATACAGCTAGTAAGTGGGGAGGCTCATTTGAGTAATCGGACACTCGTCTGGATGGTGTTACACCTACCAGTTGGACCAATCCAGAGGAGTAGAGAAAAAAAAGTATATTATCCATAAGGAAACCCTTATGGGTAATAAGGATAAAATCAAAACCTAAACCGACAACGATTGTTAACGTCTATATGCCTACAAGCACCCATGATGATGATCAGGTAGAGTGTGTATACGAAGAGATTGATGAAGCAATTAAACACGTAAAAGGAGATGAAAATTTAATAATAGTTGGAGATTGGAATGCAAGCATTGGAAAAGGCAAGGAAGGAAATATAGTGGGTGAATACGGGCTGGGCAAAAGGAATGAAAGAGGGGACCGACTTATAGAGTTTTGCACGAAGTATAATTTAGTAATTGCAAACACCCAATTTAAAAATCATAATAGAAGAAAACTTGGAAAAAGGCAGGCAATACTGCAAGTTATCAGATAGATTATATCATGGTTAAGCAAAGATTTAGAAATCAACTCGTTGACTGCAAAACTTACCCTGGAGCAGACATTAATAGCGACCACAATTTGGTGATAATGAAATATAGATTGGGGTTTAAAAACCTGAAGAAAAGATGTCAGATGAATCGGTGGAATTTAGAGAAGCTTGAGGAAGAGGAGGTAAAGAAGATTTTTGAGGAGGACATCGCAAGAGGTCTGCGTAAAAAAGATAAGGTAGAAAATGTAGAAGAAGAATGGGAGAATGTTAAAAAGGAAATTCTTAAATCAGCGGAAGCAAACTTAGGCGGAATAAAGAGAACTGGTAGAAAACCTTGGGGTTTCAGACGATATATTGCAGCTGATGGATGAACGCAGAAAATATAAGAATGCTAGTGATGAAGAAAGTAAAAGGAACTATCGGCAATTAAGAAATGCTATAAACAGGAAGTGCAAACTGGCGAAAGAAGAGTGGATTAATGAAAAGTGTTCAGAAGTGGAAAGAGAAATGAACATTGGTAAAATAGACGGAGCATACAGGAAAGTTAAGGAAAATTTTGGGGTACATAAATTAAAATCTAATAATGTGTTAAACAAAGATGGTACACCAATATATAATACGAAAGATAAAGTCGTTAGATGGGTGGAATATATTGAAGAGTTATACGGAGGAAATGAATTAGAAAATGGATGAAGAGGAAGTTGAGGAGGATGAAATGGGAGAAACAATACTGAGATCTGAATTTAATTAAGCATTAAAAGATTTATATCGCAGAAAGGCTCCTGGAATAGACGGAATACCTGTAGAATTACTGCGCAGTGCAGGTGAGGAAGCGATTGATAGATTATACAAACTGGTGTGTAATATTTATGAAAAAGGGGAATTTCCTTCAGACTTCAAAAAAAGTGTTATAGTAATGATACCAAAGAAAGCAGGGGCAGATAAATGTGAAGAATACAGAACAATTAGTTTAACTAGTCAGCATCAAAAATCTTAACTAGAATTCTATACAGAAGAATTAAGAGGAGAGTGGAGGGAGTGTTAGGAGAAGACCAATTTGGTTTCAGGAAAAGTATAGGGACAAGGGAAGCAATTTTAGGCCTCAGATATTAATCTGAGGCCTAAAATTGCTAGAAGGAAGATTAAAGAAAAACAAACCAACATACTTGGCGTTTATAGACCTGGAAAAGGCATTCGATAACGTAGACTGGAATAAAATGTTCAGCATTTAAAAAAAATTAGGGTTCAAATACAGAGATAGAAGAACAATTGCTAACATGTACAGGAACCAAACAGCAACAGTAACAATTGAAGAACATAAGAAAGAAGCCGTAATAATAAAAGGAGTCCGACAAGGATGTTCCCTGTCTCCGTTACTTTTTAATCTTTACATGGAACTAGCAGTTAATGATGTTAAAGAACAATTTAGATTCGGAGTAACAGTACAAGGTGAAAAGATAAAGATGCTACGATTTGCTGATGATATAGTAATTCTAGCCGAGAGTAAATAGGATTTAGAAGAAACAATGAACGGCATAGATGAAGTCCTACGCAAGAACTATCGCATGAAAATAAATAAGAACAAAACAAAAGTAATGAAATGTAGTAGAAATAACAAAGATGGACCACTGAATGTGAAAATAGGAGGAGAAAAGATTATGGAGGTAGAAGATTTTTGTTATTTGGGAAGTAGAATTACTAAAGATGGACGAAGCAGGAGCGATATAAAATGCCGAATAGCACAAGCTAAACGAGCCTTCAGTAAGAAATATAATTTGTTTACATCAAAAATTAATTTAAATGTCAGGAAAAGATTTTTGAAAGTGTATGTTTGGAGTGTCGCTTTATATGGAAGTGAAACTTGGACGATCAGAGTATCTGAGAAGAAAAGCCCAGTTATGTAGTGATTCAACTTGTCATCGCAAAATCAGCTAATTTTTGATGTTGAGACTTCTAAGGTTCTAGTACTTGTAAATGCAGTTACTTCATATAGATTTGAATACTAGACACTTTGGATACTGGTGTTATTTGGTAGTAGGGTTTCAGTTAACCACATGTCTCAGGAGTGGTCGACCTGCATATGTTCAGGATTACATGTTTACTGGTACATTTACATTTTCTGCTACAGAGCTGGCAAGCTACTAGCAGTGCATTGGCTTATGCACCCACGCATCAAGATTTGGTAGTAAGCTGGAAAAACTTGTTGAAATAATAATAACTACATCAAACATTGGAAGTTAGTATAATTTGCATCAAGATAATCCATCATTTAGTGCATGAATAGTATCATCCATATATACACATGAGTTCATTTGCGTAGATTTACCTTCCAAAAAAACCATGCTCAGAACTATAAATTTCTTTAGGTAAGGTGTAATTTTCATAAAACCTAATTTATGTTAAAAACTTGCATTTGCTGATAGTACAATAATTATTGGTATCTGAATGTCACCACTAGGAAAAACACCATTATTTAAGTAACAATTGAAGAACTTAGTTAAAAATCGTTAGAATTAATAAGTTTACTAGAGAAACATGTTTCTGTAGTAATTATTATCACAGTTAAAGTTCAATGAGCTTCAAAAACAATATAGATTGAATTATTAAGAATTATTTAAGAGTGAATTGTATGTAATACTCGTATTCGTGAAGATTTATTATTAAATTATACTGTTAAAATTTAAGGAATCTTTATCTAATGATCCCAAAGATTTTTTTTAAACTTGCTAATAAAAATGACAAAAGTAGTAGATCTTATCCATCTTGTATTGATAAGATTATTATTTATACCAAAATTATTAATGCATAGCTGTAATTCCTCAGCAAAAATTTCTGTGTCATGATCAATATTAAATCATATTTTTAATACCTTGGATGGCATTTTTCATGCACTACAATATTCAGTTTCTATCTTTCATGCATAAGCTTCAAGAGTATGTGTTGATATAAAAAAAAATAAATAAAAATGAATAATTGTAATAAATAACTATTATTTAGAATCATATTCTTATTTAGTAAATGTTGAATCTTACAAAATTTATATTTTTATAATCTAATATGAATTTATTAGATATAAGATTAGAATTCAAAATCTTAGGTAACGTTATCCAAAGATAAATAATATTTATCACAGTATTAAATAATTTTGTCGTAAACAATATTAACATTAATGTCAGTAAGGTTCTAAAAAACCAAAGAAAATTATCGCAACAGTTTAACAAATTATTTGATTGTAAAAGATGACAGTTTATAGAAAAATCTCTAAGGTGAGTAGCAGGATTTTTAAATTTGGATGATAACACTTAGCAAAAAAAAATGTTCATGGTTTTACCATACAAAAAATGGCACATTAAAGCTACCTAATAATAATAATTTAACCATGACTGCACTGTTAATGTATGTGGTAAGTGAATTGGAAATAAAATTTATCTTTCTAATATAAGTTACACAAAAAATAATAAACATATTTATGTTATAGCATTCATTTTTTGTTTTGTTACAGCAAGTAGGTTTAGTACGACTGAAGGAGGAACCGCTTGATCAGAATGTGAGGCTAGACGATTTACTTTGGCTGAATTTGATACCATGTGGCATCTGAAGGCCGTGTGTTCAGATGCCACAGGTGGAACACCCACAGAATCAGAGCTGTAATTACCGGATGAACACTTTTGGGTGTTCATCCGGTAATTCTACTAGGTTTTTCCTAGTAGAATACATGTTGAAAAAAGAAGAACAATGGAGGCAGGTTGAGGAATTTGCTACAGAAGTGCTCTGATC
Organism: Lycorma delicatula; assembly: GCF_047948215.1. Lineage (NCBI taxonomy): Eukaryota > Metazoa > Arthropoda > Insecta > Hemiptera > Fulgoridae > Lycorma > Lycorma delicatula. The sequence goes on from NC_134462.1 coordinate 112,857,874, forward strand.
CAAGGACCAAGAGGAACATCAACTGGGTATTTAGCATAGGGTTGGATGTATGGCCCCAGTGATGAGTGCTAACATGCCTAGGTGTGTCATTACCGATGATCCACTGGGAATTTCAGGGAACTATATAGGTCAATAAATGAGAAAAGACACAATGATGTGTTTGGCAGATATGTCTGGGCATGGTGTCAAGATGGGCACTCTTGTGCCAATCTTGACACCAAAGAGCTGACCTACCATGCTGGACATACAGCTAGTAAGTGGGGAGGCTCATTTGAGTAATCGGACACTCGTCTGGATGGTGTTACACCTACCAGTTGGACCAATCCAGAGGAGTAGAGAAAAAAAAGTATATTATCCATAAGGAAACCCTTATGGGTAATAAGGATAAAATCAAAACCTAAACCGACAACGATTGTTAACGTCTATATGCCTACAAGCACCCATGATGATGATCAGGTAGAGTGTGTATACGAAGAGATTGATGAAGCAATTAAACACGTAAAAGGAGATGAAAATTTAATAATAGTTGGAGATTGGAATGCAAGCATTGGAAAAGGCAAGGAAGGAAATATAGTGGGTGAATACGGGCTGGGCAAAAGGAATGAAAGAGGGGACCGACTTATAGAGTTTTGCACGAAGTATAATTTAGTAATTGCAAACACCCAATTTAAAAATCATAATAGAAGAAAACTTGGAAAAAGGCAGGCAATACTGCAAGTTATCAGATAGATTATATCATGGTTAAGCAAAGATTTAGAAATCAACTCGTTGACTGCAAAACTTACCCTGGAGCAGACATTAATAGCGACCACAATTTGGTGATAATGAAATATAGATTGGGGTTTAAAAGCCTGAAGAAAAGATGTCAGATGAATCGGTGGAATTTAGAGAAGCTTGAGGAAGAGGAGGTAAAGAAGATTTTTGAGGAGGACATCGCAAGAGGTCTGCGTAAAAAAGATAAGGTAGAAAATGTAGAAGAAGAATGGGAGAATGTTAAAAAGGAAATTCTTAAATCAGCGGAAGCAAACTTAGGCGGAATAAAGAGAACTGGTAGAAAACCTTGGGGTTTCAGACGATATATTGCAGCTGATGGATGAACGCAGAAAATATAAGAATGCTAGTGATGAAGAAAGTAAAAGGAACTATCGGCAATTAAGAAATGCTATAAACAGGAAGTGCAAACTGGCGAAAGAAGAGTGGATTAATGAAAAGTGTTCAGAAGTGGAAAGAGAAATGAACATTGGTAAAATAGACGGAGCATACAGGAAAGTTAAGGAAAATTTTGGGGTACATAAATTAAAATCTAATAATGTGTTAAACAAAGATGGTACACCAATATATAATACGAAAGATAAAGTCGTTAGATGGGTGGAATATATTGAAGAGTTATACGGAGGAAATGAATTAGAAAATGGATGAAGAGGAAGTTGAGGAGGATGAAATGGGAGAAACAATACTGAGATCTGAATTTAATTAAGCATTAAAAGATTTATATCGCAGAAAGGCTCCTGGAATAGACGGAATACCTGTAGAATTACTGCGCAGTGCAGGTGAGGAAGCGATTGATAGATTATACAAACTGGTGTGTAATATTTATGAAAAAGGGGAATTTCCTTCAGACTTCAAAAAAAGTGTTATAGTAATGATACCAAAGAAAGCAGGGGCAGATAAATGTGAAGAATACAGAACAATTAGTTTAACTAGTCAGCATCAAAAATCTTAACTAGAATTCTATACAGAAGAATTAAGAGGAGAGTGGAGGGAGTGTTAGGAGAAGACCAATTTGGTTTCAGGAAAAGTATAGGGACAAGGGAAGCAATTTTAGGCCTCAGATATTAATCTGAGGCCTAAAATTGCTAGAAGGAAGATTAAAGAAAAACAAACCAACATACTTGGCGTTTATAGACCTGGAAAAGGCATTCGATAACGTAGACTGGAATAAAATGTTCAGCATTTAAAAAAAATTAGGGTTCAAATACAGAGATAGAAGAACAATTGCTAACATGTACAGGAACCAAACAGCAACAGTAACAATTGAAGAACATAAGAAAGAAGCCGTAATAATAAAAGGAGTCCGACAAGGATGTTCCCTGTCTCCGTTACTTTTTAATCTTTACATGGAACTAGCAGTTAATGATGTTAAAGAACAATTTAGATTCGGAGTAACAGTACAAGGTGAAAAGATAAAGATGCTACGATTTGCTGATGATATAGTAATTCTAGCCGAGAGTAAATAGGATTTAGAAGAAACAATGAACGGCATAGATGAAGTCCTACGCAAGAACTATCGCATGAAAATAAATAAGAACAAAACAAAAGTAATGAAATGTAGTAGAAATAACAAAGATGGACCACTGAATGTGAAAATAGGAGGAGAAAAGATTATGGAGGTAGAAGATTTTTGTTATTTGGGAAGTAGAATTACTAAAGATGGACGAAGCAGGAGCGATATAAAATGCCGAATAGCACAAGCTAAACGAGCCTTCAGTAAGAAATATAATTTGTTTACATCAAAAATTAATTTAAATGTCAGGAAAAGATTTTTGAAAGTGTATGTTTGGAGTGTCGCTTTATATGGAAGTGAAACTTGGACGATCAGAGTATCTGAGAAGAAAAGATTAGAAGCTTTTGAAATGCGGTGCTATAGGAGAATGTTAAAAATCAGATGGGTGGATAAAGTGAAAAATAAACAGGTTTTGCGGCAAATAGATGAAGAAAGAAGCATTTGGAAAAATATAGTTAAAAGAAGAGACAGACTTATAGGCCACATACTAAGGCATCCTGGAATAGTCGCTTTAATATTGGAAGGACAGGTAGAAGGGAAAAATTGTGTAGGCAGGCCACGTTTGGAATATGTAAAACAAATTGTTAGGGATGTAGGATGTAGAGGGTATACTGAAATGAAACGACTAGCACTAGATAAGGAATCTTGGAAAGCTGCATCAAACCAGTCAAATGACTGAAGACAAAAAAAAAGGAAACTCTGCATTAATAATAAAAAAAAAAAAGATTAAAAATTGTTTAATTTAATTTTGTCACTAAGATTTTTTTAAATTAAAATACTTATCAAGTAAATAAGTCACAAAAAAAACAATTCACTGTAAAAAAAGAGGAAGGGTATTACACTTGCAATTTCAAAAAAAGTAAAAGTGAAAGTAGTTAAAATTACATTTGGCTTTAATTTTCATGACTTTAATTTTGTTGTTAAAATAAATTGTTGGTTGACTAGCAAACCTTAATAAACACTGTATTGCCAAAAAGAGGGCAGAAAATTTCTGTTTGCAAATCATAAATCATTAGATTAATAAAATTTTCAAAGTCATTCAGTTTATCATTTATATTAGTTACTAATTCTGATATGTCAGTAAACTGGGTTATTTAAAAAAGAAATTTAAATTGTAGGTATAGCAAGTACTCAACCTTCCCACATATCTGGGAAAAAGCTTGAATGTGTCAATAAAATATTTTATATATATCATTCTCTAATATTTAACTTTTTAAATAAAAGATGATATTTAGGGAAGCTAGAAAGACAGGTCATTTACAGTTATTTGATCTAGAAAGAAGTTACGCTTTCCTATTTACAATGTGAAAGTAATCAGACGTAATGCAATATAATATTTTACATCTTAAGAAAATAATTTAATCATAACTGATGACATTTCAAGCATACAAATTAATCTGAACACATAAATTTAATTAAAAGTAACTTTATTTAGAAAAAAAATCATGCCCGCACAATTTGTGAATATCTAGTAATTAGTATGTCCTCCTGTATGCATAATTACTTCACATACACGATTTGACATCAATTCAACAAGTATACTGTACATTTCTGATATCATCATCATGAAACCATACTGACAACATTCCTTAATGAGGTCAATTTTTATGGTACAGTTTATTTTTAAGTCATTTTTTGACTACTACCCAAGGATTTTCAATTGGGTTTAAGTCTGGGGAATTGCCTGGGCAAAGGCACTTAAATGTTTAATTTTTTGAAAATTTTTTCCATCTTTTTGTTAGTATGGCATAGCACCAAATCTTGTTGAACACTCCATTACCTTGTGAGAATTTGTTTTGAAGTTGTGTCACAATTCTTTCCTTTAGAATCTTGATGTATCCATCAATTTTCAACATAACATCTACTGGAAGTAATGAACAAGGCCCTTCAAGTGTGAAACAAACACAAAACATTTTTTCCTGGGATGTTTAACTAATTGTTGCATATGAGGGGGGTGATGTATTTTCATCTAATGCTTTTCCAATATTTGTCCCTGAACATAAAAATGTGACTCGTTGGAAAACATAACAATTTTCCAGTCTTCTTTGGTCCAGTTAGCATGTGCTTTGGCCCACAAGTCTTTTTTTGCATATTACTGCTGTTAAAAGCTGTTCTTTAGCTGGCCGACAAGCTCTTCATCCAGTTGTAAGCAGCAAGCAAATAACAGTTGCCATGAGTAAATCTGTTACACAGGTTGTTAATTCTTGATTTAAGTCCACGGCAGTTAATTTTGTATAAAGTTTACTTTTTCTCACTAATATCCAACCCAGTCTTGGAGTATTTTTTTATGGCCACATCTGCCTTTCCTTTCAGATAAAAAGAAAACAGTTTCTTTGAATTACTTTAAAATAGCATTCATTGGTCCTAGTCAAACACCACACTCAGAAACTGTTTGTCATTGTTTCATACTAGTATGTTCAGAAAGAGAACTAATCTTGAAAGCTTTCTTGGTGCAATGTCCATTGTTACGTATTCAAGACAAACAGAACAAAAAATACAGAAATATGATTTTGTAATAAAAAATGAAATAAAATTTCACATAACAGTATTTATAATATGAAAATTTCTAAATAACCAAATAACAGCAATCTCACAATACACAGACAACTTAACTGAGTGTAATCAAGAAGTGTAGCCACAACATAGAAATAAACAAAAACTTCGCTGTGTTTAGATTAATTTGCAAGCTACTGCAAGTGAATGATCTTAACTAATCTATAAAATTTATTTTTAACAAACCTGCAATTCACTATCATAATACATGTGTTCTGCATTCTGGATAACTTGGTCATTTGTTAAATGAGGAAACGGTTTGTCTTTGGCATAACTTAAAATTTCCCAAACAGTTACACCAAACGCCCATACGCCACTGCCACAAGTATAACGATCCTAAAAAATCAAAATTGTAATTTTCAAAACTGATTATTTTATTTAGATTTTTTTTAATATAAATTCTAATACTAATTTATAAAAATAAATAAAATTTAGGGGTAATTATTTCATGAAGAGATTTTTTTCATAATTTTCATTAAAAATAGTCATCAGGTGAATTTTTATAAGAATGCATTTTTCCCCACTACAATACTTTTATATTATTGTATGTTAAAAACATTAGCTTGTGAGTCTTCATACAATATTTACTATTTAAATATTTTAACATTTTACATTTTCTAATTCACATTTCCTAAGTCCATTTGATGAAATTCCCTTCATATATTTTAATCACTTTTTTTAAGTCTTAACAGAACCATTATTATATACTGCTACATACTTCCAGAAGATAAAATATAAAATACAATGTTTTCTACAGAAAAGGGTACATTAATGTGAAATAGAAGTTTCACTTGTAGGCTGAAGATCACTGGCATTTCAGTGATTTTCTGCTATGCAACAGTTTTAGTAAAACAAATTTCATACCATTCAGTTACTATAATGACAATTTACCAAACTTTGATAAAATAGAAGCTCAGATAATAAATAATGATCAAGTAACAAAGATTGATGTTAAGAGAACAAATTGATTAAAATTTCTTGGTTTAGAGATTGATAGCACCTTAAATCGAGAGTGCATCTAAATAGTATAGCTAATGAACTGAAATGTACTGTTTACTTAATGAAAAGACTTAAACAAGTATTACAAACTCAGCATTTATTCATAGTCTACCATTATCTATTCCATTCAGTGATAAGCTGTGTTATCATAGCATGGGGTGGAGCTTATACCAACGTACTCAACTCATTCAACTTTGTAAAACAGCTCATTTGTAAAAATCCATAATTTACTATTATTATTTATTATTAATAATATTTATTACATTTAGAGGAGGAAATAAAATCAGGCAAAAAATTATTAGCTTGCATTATGGTGCGCAAATGTACTGGTTAATTGCCTGCAATAACTTGATTGTTTGTTAATGGATTTTTACAAATGAGGTGTCACTTTGTTCAAAATAAAATGCTTAATAAATTTTGTAATCAGTAAAAATTTGACCAAACAAATAATTACAAAAATATTGAACATTAAAAAATTAAGATGGTCGCTATTTTGACATTTTTGAGGACATTTTCAAATTTTTTATTTTGTAGAATAAGACTCTAGTCTTGATTTGCCAAATTTAATTAAAGTAGGTTTACCCTTTCCCAAGAAATAATTTTTTTGTTGAAAATCACAAAATGGTGTCCAGAAGGAAAACAAAGCAAAATAGGACTTATATCGATATGAACTTTTTTGCTCATTTTGGTGTCCTGAATTAGTTACTGAAATTCAGCGAATACGTCCTGGAATACTCTGCATATATTTTAAAAAACTGGTTGTTACATATAAGACAAAACTGCAAAAATTTGGGTTGTGAAATGCTTTTTACCTTTTGATAATTGATTCGTATGTATGTTTTAGCGCTGAATCCAAAAACCTTCATTTTTTCCATCACATCAGGATTTATTGTAAATCGCAAATTTCAGAATTTGTGAAAATTTGCAATTTTGAAAAATTGCAAAAATATGATATTATAAAATGGACATAAAACTTATTTTTTATAATAAATTAATGTAATCATTTTTTTGGCTTATACTATGCATTCTTATAGCTAAACAGTTGAGTAGTCTGAAGAGGGGGGCAATGGGGGTTTGGGTTGAAGATGACGAGATGATGGGAGAGCTTGGCTGAAAAAACTTGTTGTGACAAAACTTAACAACATGTAACAAGTTTATAGGAACCTATCCAAGCCACTCATGCACCATGAAACTACTATCAATGCTGTTTCAACCACTGGTGTGCATAAACAGAGTTTTTTCTATGCTCCATGATCAAACGGGTTTTTGTTGGTGAAAAATATATTTTCAGGCCATAAAGCAAACTTTCTGTTTTCAAAATGCCTTCAAGAGGTTGCTAAAATTCTGCGGGTTCTTTTTGTTACATTTATGGTGAGTTATTAGTGAAAAGGCAAATAAGTTTCATTTGACAAGTGTACCTCATGTATTTTGGAGTGAAATTAAGAAGTCAAGATAAAACTTGGGCACTCCACTATGTCTGCTACATATGTGTTGATAGACTTAGACAGTGGTCAAAGGCTGAACAAGAATCATTCAGATTTGGAGTTTGAATGGTGTGGCAAGAGCCACGAAATCACACCAATAATTGTTACTTTTGTTTGGCTGCTGTTCATGGTTTCAATTTAAAGAATAAAAAAAGAATCAATTATCCAAATATGTCATTCGCTTTACGCTCAGTACCTCACAGTCCAGATGTACTAGTGCCAATTCCACCAGAAAATTTATCTGAAATAGATGATTCCACAAGTGATTTAAATGAAGATAACATTGAGGAGTACAGACCCAGAGATAGCTGTGCACCAGAGCATTACTCACAGTCTTAACTAAACACCTTTGGTTCGAGACTTACATCTGAACAAAGAAAATTCAGAACTGCTTGGTTTGAGGCTTAAAGAGAAGAACCTGCTAACAGTTCGAACCTCATTTTCCTAGTTCTGGTACAGAGAAAAGGATTTTCTTCTATATTTTCAGAAGAAGGAGAATTAGTCTGTTGCACTGATATACATAGACTTTTGACTCAATTTAACATTCTGTACAAAAGTACCGATTGGAGACTGTCTATAAATTCATTCAAAAGAAGCCTCAAAGTTGTCCTTCTTGACAATGGGAGTATGTGTCCATCAATACCTGTTGGACATTCTGTCCAGTTAAAAGAGGGTTACAATAATTTGGAATTTGTTCTCGATAAAATTAAATACGTCTTAAGTGTATAATGTGCGGCGATCTCAAAATAATATCAATGCTCCTAGAACAGCAAGGAGGATACACAAAGTTTCCTTGTTATTTTTTTGTGAATGGGATAGCAGGAACAGAAAAAATCATTGGATAAGGAAAGATTGGTCAAAAAAAGTTTCATTAGAACCCAGAACCAAAAATGTGCCTTGAAAAGCTCTCATGTATCTGAATAAAGCTCTCCTTCCACCTCTGTATATTAAGTTAGGCTTGAAGCAATTTGTCAAAGCCATACCAAAAGAATGTAAATATTTTAAATACATCTGTGATAAATTTCCAGTCTTATCAACCGCCAAACAAAAAGAGGGTGTCTTTATGGTCCTGACATTAGAAAACTTCTCAAAGATGGTAATTTTGAGAAACAAATGAAGTTGAGAAAAAGAAGTCTGGGGGGCCTTTAAAGATGTAGTAACCAAGTTTCTGAACAATAAGAAGGATCAAAATTTCAAATCAATCGTTGAAAACATATTGTTGAAGTACAAAAATTTAGGTTGTTGCATAAGCTTAAAGGTTCACTTCCTAAATTCACATGTGTACTATTTTCCTGAAAATCTGGATTCCATTAGCGAAGAGATGGGTGAGAGATATCATCAGGACATGAAAGGAATGGAAAGGAGGTATCAAGGAAAATGGGCTACTGTGATGATGGCAGACTATTGTTGAATGTTACACCGAGATGAGCTCTTTAGAGAACATAGAAGGAAAAGCCCAAAGGAGAGTATAAGCCGTCTAAAGAAACTTTGATACATGTAATAAAACTGTAAGTATTTTACATACTTCGTCATTATGGGTGGGTGAAGAGGTTTCCAAAGGTATGATGTACCTCATAAAAATTAAATAAATAACTTAATTTACAAATGAACTATAATAGAAATTAGCCTTATTTTATGGCAATTTTCACTAGAAATTAAGAGGTCAATGACCCGTCATCCTTCTCTTCAGATCACTCAACTGTTTACCTATAAGAATGCATAGTAAAAGCCAAAAAAGTAATATATTAATTTATTATAAAAAAAGTTTTATACCTACTTGATTGTATCACATTTTTGGAATTTTTAAACTTTTACAAATTTTAAAATTTGCGAAAAATCCTGACATAATGGAAAAAATGAAGGTTATTTTCAGATTCAGTGCTAAAAAATACATAAGAATCAGCTATCAAAAACAAAAAAACACAACCATCACAGGCTTGTGTTATTAAATTATAGGTGGTACAAAAAGAGTCAAATGGGCATTGTTGTTAAAATGTACATACATTATGAATGATGTACCATAATGTGTAAATATGCATGTAATATATTTGTTATTAATTAAATAAATTTACTTTAAATAAATAATAAAGAAAACAGTAAACATTCCTTATTTTCCTTAATAGGACTGGCATGGGGTGCTTATTATTCTTGGGAATAGCTATGTCTCTTTTGAGAGTGACTTTGTTCTGTATCAGGGTGCCTACAACTGTTATTGTTATGACATTTAATGCAATCGTACTAAATTAATCTTTGTGCATAATAATTCTGGTTCACAAACATGATATAAATTTAATTTATTCTTTTTGGCATTCCCCTGCATAAATACAAAACATTATTAATAAACTCAAGCATTCTTTTTTCCGTTAACTTTTGACTGACCAGAATCCGACCATAAAACTGTACTAATGAAGTAGAAAATTAAAAAAAAACTAGGAATGCTAGAAATTATACAAAAATTAATCAAAATAAATTTGGCAAATAGTAACTATAAACGAAAAGGTACATAACATGCTATAGTAATTATAAAAAGTAAACAGTAAAATAAAATAAAGATTTCAGCAGGTATAAACCTAGAACCTAGATAATCATTTGACAGATTTGCAGAAAAAAACCAATAAAATTTTTAACAATTAAAATATATTAACTGCATGTACAAACATCAATAACATGTGTGACAACATTATCTTGCCTTGCATATTGCTATTAGTTGACTCAAGTAAGACCTTAAGATACTTGTTTAAAAGTATGTCAAATTCTGTACCTTTTAGCATCTATTTTAGTTGTACAAGTAACACCCTTGTGAATATAGTGAATACTCCCTTGAATACTTATTAATACTAGCATGTTTCTTTTCCTATAATCATCAATTTCAACTGCACTATTGAGAACTGACACAAAATGTTTTCTTATAAGCGGCTTAACAAAACTTTTTAATTCTACATAAGCTTTATAAGATTTAAAAAACTCTTATTAAAATTAATTTACCAAACAAGAAAATAATTTCAGTGTCATGATAAATAATATTTTATACTATATAACAGTGTATGTTGTTAGCAAATTCTTTGACATGATGACTGATTACAGCCTTTCCTTAAATGGCTATGTACATTATACCCTCATTTACAAAAGAACCAATATCAAAAATGTTTATTATAAGACTACTGTTGCATATTGTACTCATTACTTATTTATAGAACATCTAATGAAGATTAGGAAATGTTCTTAGTCTACAGAAGAAAGCCATTAGATGCTTGGTTATTAATTATTTAATCATAAAGCAATAATCAAACTGAAGGCAGAAAAATTTTAAAAGAACACTCATGAGACAAGAAGTTGGACATGTAGGTTTATGAAAATTGAATTTTTATTTACTGCAACTTACCAGAAGTATACTTTCCCAAGGTAACCAACGAATAGGTGCAGGAGGTCTACCACCAATTTCACTATAATCTTTACTATATACAGGATTGCACATGGCAATATCAGCTACTTTAATAATGTACCCCACACCAACTAAACAATTTCTGTAAGAGAAAAATTAATACATTAAATAAAAAAAGAAATCATTATATAGAATTCTAAATTATTCATTTGTTACCAGTCAACAAGAACTGTTCTACCATAGTCAATACTACTGATCAACAATGATTTTGATAAACAGACTGAATAACTGATTCTTAAAGTATTTTTCATGCTGATTTTAAATGTGAAATCAGAATTCTTCTATCAGGCTTAGTTTTTTTGTAACTACCATTCTTATTTTCAGGTAGTATCGTGCATGAACTCCATAAGCATAGCATTTTGTAAACGTATTTTATTATATTATTTGTAAACTAAGTACCTTTTGTTTATTTATTACAGTCCCGTAATTTCTGTTACATTTATTAGTTAGACATTAGTCATCATGTTTATTATTTACACACTAATTAAAATGAACAAGAATGTGAATCATTCGTCCTATTTTCATCTTACTATAAACGGTCAGAATTTGAACATTTCTTCTCTCAGTATAAAAACTTAGTATACTGTAATTATGTGGACTCTGTACTGGAAGCTTTGGGACAAATGCACCATCCTGACGAATGGAACTTTTTATTGAGTTGTCACAGCTTAGTTTTTTGAAAGCAGTTTTACTTCACACTGGAAATAAATACTCATCATTGGCATACACTGTTCACATGAAGGAGTCTTATGAAAATACGAAACTTGTATTGAGCAGGATTCAGTCTGAGAAATATTTATGGCATATTTGTGGAGATCTGAAAGTAATAGCAGATACACTAAGTTCTGTTGCTTTGTGTGCTAGTGGGACAGGATAAATCATTACATAAAAGAGCAGTGACCAAAGAGAGAGGTACTGATTATAGTTGAGAATAATGTTGTTAGTCAACATAGTTGTTAGTAATTAGTGATGAACATGGAGAATGCTTTCTCTAGGAGATATCTACAATGGAAATACGATACCAGGAAAAATGGAACCCAAAAATGTTAGCTACTATTAGAATCTAAAGAAGGATTTACCTACAGCAAATTACAGCAGAAAATCCAAAAGAAATAGATTTTAGGTAGTACAAAATGCATGCAATGTATTTTCATATTATATTCACTATACATTTTTAGTTTCAAAAGAAATTTCAATTACAAAAAACTGAGCCGATAAAAAAAATTTATTAACATATATGAAATCAGCATAAAAAGTACTATAAGGATCAGCCATTCACTCACTCTCATTTAACAAACACAAAGTTAAATTTTGTTGATCAGTGTAATGAAAAGTGGGTAAACCAGAACCATTCCAGGAAATACATCTGACAGAATTCAACAACAGTTGAATTCCTTAAGATTCCAGTTGGGAAAGGATTCCATTTAATTATATACCACACTGGTTGCTATGAACTTGGTTTTATAAAAGACGGTGCTCTTGTTTTTCAGTCAAATCATACAGGGAACCTTCCACCAAGAAATGTAAAGTGATGTATTCTGAGAATAGTTTGTAAATCTGTTGCAATCTTTATAAAAAGGCTGTGTTGTAATGAATAACGTCAGCAATCATTCTGCACTTAAAAAGGCTTATTTCATGGTTAGAAGAGAAGAAAATACCACAAAATCCTTTGCATACAATTCCCAAATTACTCTGTTGTTAATGAAACTGAGAAAAATACAGATGGTATGAGATTGACAACACTGCAACAGAAATAGGGCATGAAGTCATTTGCCTACCACTGTATCACTGCAAGAATAACCCAATTAGCTAATATTCGCACAGATAAAAGGTGAAGTGGCAGTCAAAATCAGTAAAATTAAAATAAATTGCATAAAAAGGTTATTGGAAGATGCCTTAAACGACATAACAGTAGATGACTGGAGAAAATGCATTCAGACACGGAGAAATCCTTAAAGTAAAAGATTTTTATAAAGAAGGATTGTGGATGACCACTTACCACTTTACCATTTTAGTGAACTTATAAGAAGATAACAGTGACGAAAATAAAACAGATTTATCAGATCATAATTTATCAGATTTTATAATTTATTTCAGGTGATACTGACTTTCATATCATAATTTATTTAGATTTTGTGTAAAGTTTTATGAATTTTTTAGTTTTAAAGTCAATATTTAAATTTAGCTGTAACATTTCCACACTTTTGAACATGTGGGAAAATTAGGGAAATATTTTATGTAAAATAAAACGTTTCAGATGTAAGATAGTAACTTCTGTGCACCAGAATAATGTAATAAATATTTTGCTAATAAATATGTGTAAGATGAGTTGATAAAACGTTATCCTGTACAGAGAAAAGGAACAATTCAATATTGCATTACTACAGTGGTGCAGAGGAATGAGGAGAAACCTTGGGCAGTGGAATGGGAAAGAACATGTGACCTTCATTCGCAAAATGATTTCAAATCTATATAAGTATTAATTAATGCTTATACTTTTAATGAAAAAAAAATTGTTTAATTTTGATCAAAATTAGATCAGGATATATATCAAGGTGTGGATATAAATTCAGTATTTTAGAATTCTTGGGGTGTGGAGATCCTTTACCAATCCATTGTGATGATTAAACCTTTCTCTCAATGTCAAAGCCATAAATCCAGCTTTTGTCTCTCATAATGATCCTTTGCATGACTCTTTCATCATCACTGGATTGTTCAAGAAGTTGCTACAAACATCAACTTGATATTCTTTCTGCTGTTTGGTCATCAAACAAGAAACAAACTTTGCTGCAATTGGATGCATGTTCAATTTTTCAATCAAAATGACATGGTATGATTCATTTGAGATACTAACTTCTTCTGAAAGTTCTCTGACAGTCAATCGGTGATTTGTATGCACCAGATTATTGATTTTCTGAATGTGGGTGTCATCAGTTGAAGTCAAAAGCCTTCCTGGTCAAGAGTCATCTTAATTGACTGTTGATCATTTTTAAATTGTGAAAACCATTTGTAACATTGCATACAACCCAGAGCAACATCTCTGTAAGCTTGTTTCAAAAGTTGAAATGTTTTTGTGAAATTTTTCCAAGTTTCATGCAAAATTTTACATTGTATTGTTGCTCCTGAAAATTGCATATTATAAAAATCGCTACTAACACTTAAATTCATTGAATTCAAACAACAATAACACAAAAATTAAACAAGGTATCAACAATTCAAGAACATACGGTTACATAGGAGGTTAGCGGAACACAATGCTGCCAACCGGATGTCACTAAATGTCTCCTTTGGTGTGTAATTAAATGTGTTTGGTTATTTTACAAACAGACCTTATATTTGGTAGAACCCTATTTATTTAGATCTCATTTATCCAAATCTCCAGATCATTAAAAGCAACTTTCATGACCTTTTCATAACACTTGAAATTATTACAAAGATTACAGATTACAAAGTTTATTTATCTTTATAAATAAGATGAATGAAATTTCTACTCACTGTTATATATTTACATATAGATATAAAAATTCATTGTAATTATTAAATTGAACTATAGTTATTTTAAAGTGTTGTATACCTATACTGAAAATATGAACTTTTCCATAATATGAAAAACATTTATACAGTAGAACACAGGCTCACCTTTAGCTTCTACGAATTAGCTAATGACTTGGCATTCAGCCTTCATTGTAAATACATTATGTTGTAATTATTTGTCTAACAGACAAATCATCTATTATTTTTCAACAGTTTTGTTTTTTATTTCATTATGTAATATATATCATTTGCAGCCATAGATCAACAGGTACAAACAAAAGTGGATTTAAAAAAGAATAATTGAGAAAAATAATAGACCTAGATGATGAAGATAAAAAAGGTGTTCTACAGTTTGTAAAATATTTATCATAATTAAAAATGTTATTTACATGGTTGCAATATCATGGGATAAATAAAAATTTGATTAATAACAAATCGTGGAATGAAAATGTGATCTGAAATAATTGCAACTAAGAAACAATTAAAAAAGGCTAGCTTACAGATTCATCATAACAATTGCAAATCTATCTATATACAAAAATCTATATAAAAATGGATGTATGTATTTGTGTATGTTCCAGCATAACTCTGGAATGCCTACAACCATTTCAACCAAACTTTGTAAATATATGACTTATTATCTGGAAAAACATACTGTGGTGATAAGACACCCTTGCACTCCTATTAATGAGGGGAAAAAGTGACATGTAAAAATAATAAAGAATAACTGATATTAGTGTTGAATCCGTGGTTTTTGAGGTTGTTAAGGTGAATGATGACAGTCCCAATGCCATTTAAGTATAAATTAATCAAACAGAATGAATACTCAGGTAATGCCGGGTAATCAGCTAGTATATCATAAAATAGGCAGTCACTCTGCCAACAAGTAAATGTTGGCAACGTAAATTCTGAGCTACAATATGAAAATGATAATCATGATATTATTTGAGAAGAAATAACTGCAGCTTATTGTTCTAAAGACATAGTCAAGAATGAAACCTCAAGTGATATAGTTACTAACCTCTGTGATGGAGTGGTAGCATTACTACCTTTCATTTAAAAGGTTCTGGGTATGAAAACTTATCAGGTTGACATTTTTTGGATGCTAGACAGATTTATCTATCATCAATAATGATAACAGTAACTGAGGTAATACTTAAGTTTACTTAAATAAATAAATTAATAAATACTAAATGCAAGCAAAAAGAAATCTGCGGTATGAAAGCAGCCTAGTCATTAAAAATAAAATAAAGCAGGCCAGACATTCAAAATAAATGTTACCTCCTAACAATGCCAACTAGATATTATCTGAAATATAATAATGTATTTAATGATGCTTAAATCTTTACTTAATTGTCTGCATTGTTAATAATTTAATAAATTAAGCAAAACATATTAATGATTTTTGAGGTTATAATATGTAATTACTTGTATACTGTTTATTTCTGGGTTATAGTTGTATTAACATTTACATTTTTATATAGAATTTTCAGACTTTTCTGTCTATTCAAACTTAATGTGTTTTTATGTTTAATCTCTTTTAAAATTAACATGCAATGTTACTGTCTGTGGTTTGCTTTAATAAATAAAATTAAAAGAATAGAAAAAAATAAGTTAATTAATTTTATGTCATATACATCAGGAAGCACATCTAAAAAGAGAAAGAGTAAATTCATTAGAAGTAAAAGAACATTAGGAGTACCATTAATATTAATGCATTAATATCATAAATAGTATTTCACTGTGCACATTACTACCAGTCTTTCACTGTATTTTACACTATTACACTATATTTCAGAATAAAAAATTATGATTTTATTGTTTAGATTGTTTAAATTACTTAATATTAACAAACAGGGTTTTACTACACACTATAGAGCTATATTTATAATTAAATAAATTAATATAGTAGTTTAATATCTATTGGTATTTAATTATTATACTTTTTCCTGTTGTACTGAATATAAAGTAAAAAAGTACTAGATATATAAAGTTTAAAACATGCACATAATTACTTTAAAAAGGAAATACAATTATCTTTTTTACCTTGCTGCAAGATCTTTATGAACAAGATTCTTTGATTCTAAATATTTCATACCAGATGCTATTTGAGTAATGATAAACATAAGACAACTATACCTGAAAAAAATTAATATTTTTTAAATTTTACAATCATTATCAATATCAACAATACAACTAATTTTATAACCTGAGGAGTTATTGAAGTCTATGTGTATGTATGTGGGAACACACATAATTTAATTCTTTTAGAATTAAATCTATTTTTACATGATGTTTTTCTTTATCACATGGTGGATATTTTATTTAAAATTTTTATTCAGCGCTATTTCTTACATAAATAATTTTCAAGTGTTAAGCAAGAGTATATATATAATTTTTTGAATATTTAAATAATTCATTAACATATTGACCACTTTATTAATAAAATTTAAAATAACAATAAGATTGTAAACGTTTATAATGAAAATACAATTACACTAATAAAATAATAGAAAAAATTATTAATATAAAGAGTGGTGCATGAAACGATCCAACATTTGTTTTGGCAATAATTGTTTAGACAAAAAACAATAATAACATAAAACACATTAATGTGTTCTGTCAACATAAAACACACTAATGTGTTTTATGTTGGCAGAAGTGAGAGCAATTCATGAATATTAGTTTCTTCTCTTTCTGAGTGCACTGTTTGGGAACTGTTCCAAGATGCCTGACTGCTGAACATCATGTAAAGAATGTTTTTTAACGAAACAAAGTGTGGTGCTTGCACAAAGATAGTGTGGTGTACATTTTCAATCTCGGTGGTTCCCTCATTTAAAACAATATGTAGACTTTATGAAAAATTGAATAGTGATGGTTCACTAACTGAAAGGAGGCATGCTGATGTTTGTTCTCCACAGAATGTTGAAGCTGTCAGAGCAGCATTGCTGAGGTGTCCGGGCAAATCAACAAGAAAACCAGCAGCACAATTTGGGATTTCTAGGCGATCTGTAGAGCAAATTTTAAAAACTGATTTGCATTTGTATTTGTAGTAAATAACAGTGTTGTCTAAATTAACGGTTGACAACAAACATTAAAGAATGGCATTTGCTGAACAGCCTGTGAACCAAGACGTATTGTTGAACAATGTTTGGTTTTCAGATAAGGTACATTTTCACCTAGATAGGGTTCTTAAACAAAATGTGTGTTTTTAGGCTTCTGTAAATCCACATGCGCTTCATGAAGAGGTGCATCATGCTCCTAGAATTACACTGTGTGCCGTTATTTCAAGTCACGGGATAATAGGGCCATTCTTATTTGAACAAACAGCAAACGGTAAATGTCATCAAAATATGTTGAATAATAATTTTGTTCCTCAGCTTTTTGCAAAAATGTTTCAATCCCAAAACAACAGGTTCATGCAGGATGGAGCCAGATCGCACACAGCTAATGTTGTTTTAGATTCTCTGTATGAAACTTTTAATGCAAATGTCATTTCAAACCGATTTCCTAATTGTTTTGCGTGTGGACAGAACTGGCCCCTGAACAGTCCTGATTTGAAGACATGTGATTATTTTCTTTAAACATTTGTAAAGAAAAAGATTTTCTGTAAACTGGTACAGGGATGGAACTGTGAATGCAGATCATTGAGATGTGCAACGAGATAATAGTGATATGTGTCGTCAAGTTATTAACAACATAGGAGTTCGTATTGAAGAAGTTGCTAGACATGGTGGTAGTCATGTTGAACATGCAATAAGTAGAACATAATTTTCAGGTATATAAAAAACATATTGTATTTTACTTTTCTGTAATGCGATTCAAATAAACATTTTTTAACAAAACCAAATGTTGGATCATTTTGTGCGCCACTCTGTATATGATAAAAATAAAAAAGCATATAAACCAAATAATCACATTATAAATATTTAAAAAGTAATAATAATAAAAACAATAGAGAGGAATATACTAAATGAAATGAAATGAATGTAATAATATTTATATTGGTAAACTAATAAATCATTTAAAAAAAGATTTACAGAACATTATACAAAAACAGACAGAGGTATCTAATGTAGCTGACCATCTGTTAGTAAACAAACATAGTATAACAGATTGCAAAAAATAATTTTTGGGATTTTTGAGATTTGTAATAATGATAAAAAATGAAGATACTCGAGAAATATTTTATATTTGTAAATAAATAATAACAAAAATTTGAAATGATGACCACCAGATCACATTTAGAGATGATTTAATTAAAAACATAATAAAAGTACAATCTAACAATTGGCAATAATGACAACAGAACAAAGGAAAATAATACTAGTACATTTTAAAGGTTTAATCATTCCAGTACTGGACAGTAAAATTTGCATGTACATTCATGTCATCAACATTTCCAAAATAAATAACATAACTTCAAATAAAATAACAAATTATTAAAATATATATTTTAATGTAACAGATATAGAATTTAATACCAACTGAAGATGTAGAATACCACTAAACTGGCAATTGAAAATTAACATAGTAAGTTTAACTTATCTAATTACTGTGTATTGGTGGCTTATATTCCATACAGTATATATAATAATATAAATAAATATTTCACTTGTACTGAATGAGTCAAATTTTGGGTAAAAAATCAAGAGATTCCACTGAAGTGAAAAGTTAGATCAAATAAGAAAAACCATCTTGATAAGATAAGAACATATTTTTTGAAAAGTAAAGATGCAAAAACCTTGTCATAATCATCATGAATGTTTTTTCAACTGAGTTATTTTTTGAAATCTATTAACTAATGATAGTCGCAAAGTGTGAGATTTGGCATTTTGATAGGAAATGATACACTTAAATAACTTGAAGATCCGTAAAAGATTTTGTTTGACACAAACAATTTAAAGATAAACAATGTTATGTAGTTGACAGACTTCTCATGTCAATATTTCCCATCATTTTTTTGTATTGCCTGACACAACTTTCTTAGACTTGCATAAGATCAATCTTTTAGTGTTTTTTGAGGAAAAAATTTAATGAAATAAATCCACCATCCAGTTCTAAAATACTGCTGCATGATTTTCTATTATAACATTTGGTATTTTTTTCATTGGTGGTGGTTTTGAAATTAACTAATGTTTAGTCTACTGACGACATTTTTACCATAAACAAAAATTAAACAGTGTACATTTTCAGCAATAGTTTCTTCTTTTATATGAGGAACGGAATAACTACATCATTCTGAATTTGGTAAGATTTTGAATTAATATGGATACTTTAAACATATATCATAGGCACAATGTTGCTATGATTGAGACATGGTATAATATAGACATCAAGTGAACATGGTCACAACCATGTTTACTATTGTCTCTCATTGTCATGGTCTCTAATGTAAAAAGTAAGTTCCCTTACATTTTAAGTAACAAATGCTCCTTGCATGTATATGTGTAAACAAACTGATTATTTTTCTCTTATTTCATCTTTTTTAGTTTAGTAATAAAAATACCATGTTATTATTCTCATAGTTGTTTAATAAACAAAAAGGTATAACATTGACTTTTCTGTATCCCATTCCATATGTACACAAATATATGCTTAAAATTATTTTCAACAGAGCCTTCTGAACTGTGAATTATTTTGTATGTTTAATGTATATACCTTAACATTATTTCATGTGTTAAAAATCTTATCTTATAAAGATGTAATCTACATAATGTATTAATATGTACTGATCAGAATAAATATTTACACAAATAACATTTTTAAAACTAAAGTTTGTTGAGAAAACTTACTTTAATGATTGATTATTGTGGAGAACTTGTACTAGATCTCCTAATTCAGCAGGATATTCCATAATAGCCCAAGGAGGTTCTTTTTCTGTACATATACCTAAAGTATGAACTACATTTGGATCTGATAAACCAGCCATAAGGCGTAACTCTCTAATGCACTCTGGTTTCAATGTGCGTGCACAAACTTGAACTTGCCCTTCTCCTTCTGCTACTTCAGTTTCACATATTAATACCTGACAGAAAAAAAGAAATAAATGAATATAAAAATTAAAGTTCTGCTGGATAATTATGTCAATTTCAGAAGTATCTCACATTAGAAGTCCAAACAAATATTAATTTAATTTAATACAAATTAAAACTCTCATGATGAATTTATCTTTAAATATTTAATTAAAAAATAAAAAAATACAGCATTCGAGACTGACATTAAATGAGAACACAAAAATTCCTTAAATTTTATCTAACCAAAAAAATATGATAAATCTTTTCATTTTCATAATATGATTTCCTGCATTTGTACAATTTTACAAGTTGACTAATAGTTTGTTACAATGAGGTGCAATTGAAAAGTTCCTGAACTTAGCTTATGAAAATTCTATTTAACTTTCATGTATCCTCCATTTTCTATGAAGTAATTGCCTTATGATTTACTGATCACAGTTATTCTGTAATCCTTTGAAAGCTTTTCGTAAAAACCCTTTTCTTTGAAAGAATTAATTATTTGTTTATCTTCTTCCACATTGTCAAAATGTTCTCTTTTCACATTCAAATACATTTTTTTTTGGAAAGAATGCCAAGTTAAATGAAAGTAAAGTATTAAAATTTTGGTAGGTCCTAAGCAAAACAGTAAACTTATATGATCTACCTTGACGGGCCAGTTTCTCTTTTCTTACCTACTCCCATTTTACTTATCCTTGGTCCTTTCTTTTCCTTCTTTCTTTGATGGCTAAAGTATTTATCAAGTAAAGTTGACCCTTATAATATAAACAAAAAGAAAAGCTTGGAATAACTAGCATGTTATCTGACAAAAAACTGTTATTCTCAGGGAAATGTGAATTAGTAGAGCAGAAAAAAGCCTGATCTCCACAAACTTGAAAACTAATTTACTGCCTTGATATCCTGAGTTCAATATAAAAATTATCCACACTTTGATAATATAAAAGCCAAAAAAAAATTATAGATCAGCTCTAATGCAAGGTTATAAAAATATATCACTCTGGCTTCATTATAAATAGTACTTAAAAGACCTGTGGACACCTCAGGTGTCAGTTCCACCATTAGGTAGTTAACTGTGATGTACTTCTCAAGATCAATTAATTGTTAATACAGTGAGGGAATTCTTCAGCAGCAAGACATTATCATGGAAACAACGTGAATGAGTTTTAATTAAATGCAGTTTCCCTGTAGATATGAATTGATTTGTTGAGTGACTGGCACTAATTTTCCTTAATAAATTGTGTCTGTAAAATTTAGATTTAAAGATTTGCATTATTTGACTTCTAGAACATAAATCTGGGTGAAAGTTTACTCTAGCCGTAACTCATCAACAAAAATTGTTTTCTGACATATATTTGTAGGTACTCCTTTCATTATTTTGATGAAAGGAATATGTTGATAAAGTATGGTAGAAGAAACATCCTGAAACAAGCTGTGTAATTTTCTATAAAAGCAATTACAAGTAAAACATTGTTCATTTAAGATTGAAATTTTATCTAGAAAAACTATACTGTAATTTACCAAAAGAGAATGTGTCCACTCAAAATTTCAAATATATCTATAAAATTTTTAGACAAATATTGAAAATTCTATAAGGTTTAAAATTTACTTTAATCATTTTTTTTTTTGAGAGTGAATGTATCATACAGAATAGGAACATGCCAAAAAAAAACAACAAAAAAACAATAATTTCATAAGTAGAAAGCCTAACAAAATTCTAAAAACAATTAAAAATACACAATTTTTAATTAACACCATGTAATTTAAAAATGCATGATCAAAATAAAAAAAAATAATTTTTTCATCAGAAAAAAACAAAAAAATCTCTCAAATCTTACTACGATTGATGTGACTATTTATCTGATAAGACTGAATAGTTCTAAAAATAAATTACTAAGTAGATAAAATTCCAAAATTTAAAATCTCTTAATTCTTAGATTTAAAACTGAAAACTTGAAATGCCTAAAGACATAAAGATAGAAAAAAATTAGTAATTTATATAATAAGATTGGAAATTTTAGACAGTAAATTTTTACTTTTATTATTTATTAAATTTATTATGTGTTATAATTTATAAACTGACCTCACCAATAGAGCATGAACCAAGTGTTTTTAAAACTGAGAGACAATGATATGGTATAACAGTCAATTCAACTTCTCTACAGCGATATGTCTGTCCCATGCTTGGAGCTATATTCCATGAAACTGATGGTGGTGCAAGCTAATGAAATAAACAAAAGGATGCAAGTAAATAGATTTTTAAAATATGGATAATAATCTTTTACATATATTACCTTTACAGTAATTAAACAAAAACAGCATAATTACCATGTATAATCTAATTTAATATATTCTAGAAAAGGAATTTCTAAAAAGCTTAAAAACGATTTTTAAAGGAAAACTCATGAACATACTATAAAAAACGTAAAAACTTAACTAAATTTTGTAATATAATGCATAAAGTAATGTATTTACCAGAATAATGGAAACTTTTAAAAGAAATCTAATAAAGGGTTCTTTATCTAACTCATAAGCCATGTTGTTGTTTTCACAAGTGACAACCAGAATTTAATTTAACTAATACTATAGCAATAGGATGTTTAGCAGAACAGAGAATATTGCATAGCAAAATGGTAAGCCTCAATTTGCAGTAGTGAGGCAGATTTTTCTTTCAGAAGAAAAAAATTCAAATGAAGTTATATAATTCAATCATCTGAAGTCATCTGGAACATGTTTACATAGAACCAAAAAGTGATAGGTTGGTTTGCTTGGCATTTCTCCCTTCACCATCCCATTCGGTTGCCCTAAAGCATAAGACCGAATGTCTGTGCCACAAATGGCTACTGAGCCACAAAACAGTTTAGTGACTAGTGTCCTAACTAGCTCCTAGAGCTAACCTAAAAGCGTGAGTGGATAAGCGTGGTATCATACACCAATCACTTAAATGTCCCACCGCCCACTTGTCTATATCACTAAAATGGGTAGGTGCACCCCGTCAACTATCACATATGACTATCAATAATTAAATTTATCTCGTTAAAGACAGCAGTTCGCTGCCACGCCTAGGCCGCTGATTGTCAGCAAGTACCGGTCCACCATTAAAGTGCTTGGAGCCTTAATCTGGTTGGTAGCCAGCCATATCTCTTGTTAGCTTCCTACAGCAGCGCGATATGAATCTTTTCCCTTAGGTAGACTACTGATGTCGGCTGAACAGAGCAACGGGATCAAGGAACTCCCACGTGGTCCAACAATGCGGCTCTTGCCACATTGACTTGCCGCTTTTGAGTGGCAAATTTTCCCCTTGACCTCTAAGTTCTAGGGTGGCCTGAGTTCAGGCCCCCCCCCATAAGAGCTGGGCAGTCGAACATCATGTATTCGTTTGAATGGACCTCCCCGTATATGTACAGCTAATGAGCTGGCCTAATATTGGTTTAAATTTACATGAGCACCCGGGCTCATGTTGCCCTTAAAAACAAAGGGGAGGCATACCATCCTCCCCGATCATGCATAAAAAAGTACCAAAAGTGTACCAAAAAGTGATAGAGATAATACTTAAAAATTAAGTGAAGGAATCCTGAACAGTCCTCTGTCGTGGTTAAGGGGAAAGTCTAATTCAGAGTCTGAAGGCGTGACATTAAAAAAGGTTACAAAAAAATTATATCAAATTCTGGTGAAACCAAGAGTTTAATTCTTTCCAATCTTTTCCATGGCTACTTTCTAGGCTGCTTTATTATACCTGATTACTTCATTAGTAATTTTATGCTATTTTTTAATTTCTATCCTTACTGTGATATGTTTCATCAACAGTCAGTACATGTATTGGGATTGTTCAAAGATACCAATAATTTTTTTTTAGAATTTCTGAATTTAGTGGAGTAATGTCTACTGGCAATTGAAGACTATCATTTTCTTTTATAATATGTGTTAAGTTTTAATATCATGTTTTCTTATTCAAATATTGTAATGGTAGCTTGTTGTTGTAGTTACATTTCACGCCGCTAGGGCTGACGACACGCGTGCACTTCTTTGTTACAATCGGGGTGTGGACACGTTGCAAGATGATGTAGTGGGACGGTAACATACAATGCATTTAGTTATTTAATCATTCGTTTACGTTAATTAGATTCAATATACTTCAGTACTCAAAATGTTGTATGTATTATTAACATTCAATGTGTTATTACTAAACTGAAATCAAACTACAACAAACAAGACTACCACATATACTTAGTCAAAAATGTATTCTACAAATGAATAAATACTACATAAACTCAATATGGATTTGTCTACTTATTCAATCTCCAACTAATCACACACATATTTTGGTCCTCCGAGCCGCATAGTGAACTTCAGCAACATATTCGATACGACGTATTCAATTTTAAATTATAAGTTTCAAAATGGACTTAATTCGTATAGACATTCATTCGTATAGTTATACAAGCTACTCCAAAAACTGTAATGCGTACAAACATTATACGCAGTGAAATTTAACTATAAAGGTGTAAGTAATAGTGATATGTAACTGTGATTTTAGTGATATGTAACTGTGATTTCCAAATTGTACGTTTCTTTCTTTCTTTGTTACTAATTCTATTGGAATCGATGTGTTGGAAATTTCCAGATTGAACTGGATAGTGGTTTTCTTACGTCACCGAGTCTAATCTTAAGCAGGTACAACTACGTCATTTTGGCTAGACAAATATATCACGGCCAAGTTCAACTATCTACGAATACGACAATCCACAAGGAGCTACAAGTATCAACATTCATCATATGCGTAACCCATTGTTCATCTTATTAATTAATTTGTTTACCTTTCTTATTATTATGTCTAATTTCTTATTATTATTATTAATGTTTACGTTAATATAATTAAATTCAAAACGACTGACGAGGAATCAGCCAATAGCAAGACTTTGCATTTGCAGACTAATAAGCAAGAACTTATTAAAAAATGTAGTGTAATTAAGGCATCAATCACACGAATAAACACCTTTGTTGATAATTTCAACCCCGCAAAAAATGAAATATATTCTTTACAAATAAAATTAAAAAATTTATTAGAATTACAAGTTAAATATGATGACATTCAGTTGGAAACTATTGATTATGATGGGACTGATGACAGAATACAAACTGAAGATAATCTATGAAACATAGAATGTAAATTAAAATCTTTGTCAGATAAAAATGTCTATAAAACCTCCTGATAAATCAGATGTTACCGATATTAAACCAATTATTAATAACCAAATGCAGTTTTTACAGCCAATTAAATTGCCATGTTTTAGTGGAAATTTACTTGAATGGCAGCATTATTTTAATACATTTAATGACTTAATTCATTCTAGAAATGACCTTTCTGATATTCAAAAATTACATTACTTACAGTCATCTTTGAGGGATGAGGCCGATTAATATCATAAAAAACTTACCAATTACAAGAGAAAACTATTCAGTTGCTTTAAATCTCCTTAAAAAAAGATTTGATAATAAATACATAATCTCTTGTTCATCTTATTAAAAATATTTTAAAAATTGGTTTCATTGATAAAGAATCTGCAGATAATTTAGATCATTTTATTAATAAAATTAATAAGTTCATTGGAGGCAATGAATTTACCTGTAAATCCTTATGAACTCATTGTTATGCAATTACTAGCATCAAAATTAGACAAAATTACTTGAAAAAATTGGAAGGAAAGACTTTCTAATGAAAACTTTCCTAATTTCAAAGATTTTGTTGAGTTGCTTAATAATAGAAGACAAATACTTGAAAATGTTACAGCTAAACTTGAGTATAATTCGCAATCAAATAACACCCACTCTATTAACAAACAAGTATTTAACAAACCCTTTAAAGATCAAGGAAAATATAACAATTCAAATAAAAATTACTGAGGAAATTTAGTTAGTTACCATGCAAATTCAAAAATTATTCAATGTACTATGTGTAAATCCGTTCATTATTTATATACATGAAAAAAATTTCTTGATTTAACAGTAGACAAACGCAAGGAATTTTTAGTCCAGAATAAGCATTGTTTTAATTGTTTTCGAACAGGTCATTATGTTAATAATTGTATGAATAAGCATGTATGTAAAACATGTTCCAAAAGGCATCATTCCTTAGTCCATACCGAGGAAATTAATAAATCTAGCTCTAAGCCTGAAAATAATACTTATTGTGCATTAAAATTACAAACAAACAAAAATGTTCTATTGTCTACTGCTGTGCAATACTGTGGACAAACATGGAAATTATCAGACATATAGAGTGTTGCTTGATTCAGGCACTCAAGCCAATTTCTGCACAATGGAATTTGCTCGTAAACTTGGGCTAACCTTAACAAAAAATAATCTTCCAATTTCTGGAATTAATAACTCGTTATATCAATCAAATTACAGTGTCACAGTTAAACTATACTCTCGCTATGAAAACTTCACAGTAGACATTGTTTGTGCTGTATTACCGAATAACTGACAATCTTCCTGCTGAATCATTTCATTGATCTCATCTCAATTTACCTGAGAACTTATTTCTTGCGGACCCAAACTGATAATAAATACATTTCTTCTAATATTGATGTCCTTTTAGGTGCACAGTACTTCCTAAACCTTATTCTGCTGAATAAATTTGTACGTAACCAGGATTTTCTCTTGATACAAGAAACAAGACTAGGATATATATTAGCTGGAAACCTTCCTTTAAATGTTACACGCAACAATTCCGTTTCTTCTTTTTTCATTCGTAATGACAATAAACTTCTTTTATCACAGATAGAAAAATTCTGGGAAGTAGAAGAACCTATTTTAGTCAAACAAACCTCTCATGATAACTCAATATGCAAAAGGAATTTCATAGAAAATACAATTAGAAATAAGGATGGTAGATTTATAGTTACGTTACCTCGTAAATCAGATAACATCAAACTTGGTGATTCTCTTAATAACGCCAAAAATAGATTTTTGTCTTTAGAATGCAAATTTATTCAAGACCCCAGTTTTAAGAAGGAATACTCTAATTTTATTAATGAATATATAGATCTAGGTCATATGTCTGAACTTAATTCAAAGGATTTATTGATATCTGACTCAGAAGTTTTTTATCTACCTCATCACGCTGTTTTCAAGGAAACAAGCTTAACAACCAAACTAAGAGTTGTGTTTGACGGCTCAGCCAAATCCAGCAATGGTCTTTCTCTAAATGATATACTAATGATAGGACCTACGATTCAACAAGACTTATTTTCAATCATTTTAAGATTCAGAGTCCATAATTATGTTATCACATCTGATATCACAAAAATTTACAGACAGATTCTAGTTACTCAAAGGGACAGTAATTTGCAAAGAATTCTGTGGCATGAAAACCCTGAACAAGACTTAAAGCATTATGCCTTAAGAACAGTAACCTATGGTACAACTAGTGCCTCATTTTTAGCTACTCGTTGTTTAGTTCAAATTGCCAATGATAATAATGATCAATTTCCTAATGCCTGCAGAGCCATATTAAATGATTTTTATGTTGATGACCTTATTACAGGAGCTGATAGTGTACATGAAATCAAGCAATTAAAAACTGATGTATGTAACTTATTAAAACAGTATGGCTGTCCCCTTCGTAAGTGTTTCTCCAACTGTCAAAATATTGTTTTCTCAACTGATGATACTATACCATTAAACACATCTATATCATTAAATAAAAATGGAAACATATGTACTTTAGGTATATTATGGAATAATTACTTAGATAAATTAACTTATGAAGTCAATCAAAAGGAAGTTAAAATATTCACTAAAAGACATATTTTGTCAATTATTTCTGGTATCTATGATCCATTAGGTCTCATTGGACCCATTATATTTTTATGCAAAGCCTTTGGCAAGTCAAGTGCAATTGGGATGATACTTTACCCGATAATTTACTATCACAGTGGCAAATTTTATACAATCAATTAAGTTTAGTTAGTTCTATAAATGTTGACAGATGTGTAAAGTTAAGCATCAAATCCTTTCAACTCCATGGATTTGCAGATGCATCTCTTAGGGTTTCGGATGTTATATATATGTTAGAATTACTTACTGTAATGATAAGGTTTCATGTAATTTATTGTGTTCCAAATCACGAGTTGCCCCTTTAAAACAAATGACTCTTCCAAGACTTGAACTTTGTGCTTGTTTGCTCTTATCACGTTTACTCAATCAAGTTACATTAGCTTTAAATGAAAAAATCAATGAAATTCATTTATATTCTGATTCCATGACTGCACTCCAGTGGATTCATGTTTGTAGCCAATCGAGTTTCAGAAATTCAACAGTTGACTTCTAATGCGAAGTGGCATCATATTGAATCACCTTCGAATCCTGCCGATATACTCTCTCGGGGATGTCTTCCGGAAAAATTAATTAATTTTGTATTATGGTGGCATGGTCCAAGCTGGCTTTCACAAGATTCTTCCTGTTGGCCAACTAATCATCACTTTAATTCTACTGAAAAAAAAAATTGATCCTCAATGCCTTGTTGAAAAAGTCAAACTGTTCAGGTATCTCTTTTGACCGCTAATATTACTGATTATACTGAGAAATACTCATCGCTGTCTAAAGTAATCCGTGTTTTTACTTATTGTTTGAGATTCATTCAAAATATTAAGCATAAGTCTATTAACCATAGAAAATTTGATGCATTGTCTTCAAATGAATTAGAATTCACTCTTGAATTTTTCATTCATCAATCTCAGTTAACATATTTTCAGTCTGAAATTAATGATCTTCAAAACCAACATTTCATTTCGAAACAAAGTAAACTCAGTTCACTAGATCCACTTTTAGACAGTAAAGGTTTACTTCGTGTAGGAGGTAGACTGGAACATTCTAATTTGTCTTTCGATAAAAAACATCAATTAATACTACATCCTCATGCAAACATAACAAGGTTAATCATCCACAGTGAACATTTACGTCTTTTACATGCTGGACTCCAATTAACTCACAGTTCTCTTCGTCAAAGATTTTGGATTGTGAATGCAAAAATAGCTATTCGTTCTATAGTTCGGAAATGCCTAAAATGTTTTCGTTTTAATGCTGATAAGCAATCTCAGCAACTTGGTCAATTACCCTCTTCTAGAATTACAACTTCTAGAGCCTTTTCTAGTTGCACTATTGACTATGGTGGCCCTATTATGATTCAGCATGGCGGACAGAAATCTAAAATTCTTTCAAAGGTCTATATTGCGCTTTTTATTTGCTTAGTTACTAAGGCTATTCATTTAGAACTTGTTTCAGATTTAACAACTGAATTCAGATAACGCTACTAATTTTCGTTGTACTAGGAACACTCTTTATGAATTGTTTCAATTTTTTGAATCAAAGGACTTCAATTTGGCTATTCAGTCTTTCTCAAATTCTCAATATTTCAAATGGTCATTTATTCCCCCTTCCTCGCCCCACTTAGGTGGCTTGTGGGAAAGCGGGATCAAGAGTGTTAAATTTCATCTTCGCCGTGTCGTTGGACAAACCATTCTTACCTTCGAGGAATTTTATACAATTTTAACTCAAATCGAAGCATGTCTTAATTCTCGCCCACTTTTCGCTATTTCTAATGACCCTAAAGATCCTGAACCGATTACTCCTGGCCATTTCTTAATCAGCTCTCCTCTCACTTCATTTCCTGACCCAGACTTTTCCGAAATTCCAGAAAATCATTTAGGTAGGTGGCAATTATTGCAGAAATTTATTCAAGTTATTTGGAAAAGATGGTCTAAAGATTACTTGCATCAATTGCAAAAACGCAATAAATGACATTTTCCCAATAGAAATCTTTGTGAGGGCGATTCTGTTTTAATTTGTGATGACAATACTTCTCCATTATTTTGGAAATCTGGAATTGTTACTCATGCTTTCATGGGTTCTGATAATTTAGTTAGAGTTGTTGACATTCATACATCAAATGGTGTATTTCGTAGACCAATACATAAATTGTGTCTGCTACCCTTATCAGATAATTAATTAAATCTTAATAGTTTTTATTCAATGTTTTTTTATTTTTATATGTATTCATTTTATTACTTATGTATATCTCACTAACTGTTATATGATATTACCTCATATTGTATTATTTGTCAAGGTTACATTATGTTAAAAAACTGTATTATATTTGTATTACATTATACTATGAATTTTCTTATAACTTAATTATTTATATATTACTCAATCGTTTATATTCAAAATCTGCCGATTTTGGTGGGCAGTTATTTTAAGTTTTAATATCATGTTTTCTTATTCAAATATTGTAATGGCAGCTTGCTGTTGTAGTTACATTTCACGCCACTAGGGCTGACGACACACGTGCACTTCTTTGTTACAATCGGGGTGTGGACACGTTACGTTAGATGGTGTAGTGGGACGGTAACATACAATGCATTTAGTTATTCAATCATTCGTTTACGTTAATTAGATTCAATATACTTCAGTACTCAAAATGTTGTATGTATTATTAATATTCAATGTGTTATTACTAAACTGAAATCAAACTACAACAAACAAGACTATCAGATATACTTAATCAAAAATGTATTCTACAAATGAATAAATACTACATAAACTCAATACGGATTCGTCTACTTATTCAATCTCCAACTAATCAACACAACAATATGTCTCATTATAGCTACACACATTGCACTGCTAACAGGATTGGTTAAATTTATTCTTGGTAGTTATTTGCGATGATGACCTCAACATGGTATATGAGATTAACTTAATCATAACAAAAGGGCATATTCTGGGTCTTTGATAAAAATACAGGATGCTTCCCCATTACAAATATTGAATACTGAATACACCTTAAAAATTTGTGATTCACGAATGGGATTAGGCTTCTCAGATTTAATATTAAACCTATGGTGATTTTTCAATAAAAAAACAGCATAGAAATTAAATAAAAATTTAAACCAATTAACTTACTCTATGTTTATCTCGTGGAGCAGTATGATAACGTTTTTTACGAGGTACGCTTTCAGTATTTCCATGTTTATTCAAAGGATGAACAGTCTGTGTGTTACATTTCTTTAATGGTGTATTATGAACACTGTACATTTGCTGTGAATAAATAGTGCTGTCTTCATCAGCATTTATTTCCTCTTTATCTTCATAATCATCCTCAGACTTTATTGTATCTAAAAAGGAAAATGATATTACAAATAATATAAAGGTCTCACAGGAGCTACCTATTTATTTATAAATTTAAAGCAAAAGGCTAAACCATAAATCTTATAGCTAGAGAAGGTAGAAGAAGTGTATGACACAATTTCGCAAAAAGAGAATTGTATCTGCCAATTGTATTTTAAGGAATCTAATTAGTATGATTTGTTGCTCGAAGTTAATCAAAATAAAAACTAAATTAAAACAAACATTAAATTACATAAAACAGAACTGGGAAAGTTACATACACGTTAATGCTATGTATTTTTATTACTTTCAAGGTTTATCATCATTTGAATACTTTAATAATATCTTCTGTTCCTTGTTCTACACTAATCTTTTTAAGTAAGATATATCAAACATTCTCAGTTATCAATTACATACATTTGATTCTTTATCTTTCTCTACTGTTTGTGCCCTCAACACATTCCTTTATTAGCAATAAAAAGAAACTGAATGTTTAACATTCTCTTATAACAACATTTAAATAATGTATTTTTTTTTTCTAAATTAATTACATTTTTTAATTTAAATAACAGTAATCTGGATAAGCTTAAAAAAAATAACTGCATATTATATATACCTTTTTCAACCACTGTATTTATATCAATATAATGTGTCTCAGAAGGAAAACCAACTGATGGTTCGCTAGGTAATCCCTGGGTACAAGGTGTAGAACTTCCACCATTCATGTGCATCATTCCATTAACAGGAGATAGATTTAAAAAAAGATCCTGTAAAAATATGATATTTATTGTTACAGCAAATAACAGTAATATGATCTGTAAATTAATACATATGTTATAAATAAATACTATCCTGAAATCTAGTTTAGGAAAACTCTATCCATAAAAGTACAAACTAAGAACAGTATGTTTATCAAACTCATATGATTACAACAAAATTATTTTTGAAATATTGTCACAGGTAGAAAAGCTTCTAGTAATGGAAAGCACGAGAATAAGAAAAGGAGAAAATGAAGAATGTAAATCAACAAATACATTTTAAAAAAATCTAGAAATAACGAAGAAGTGCAATAGAAAGAATTTCTAGGGTAGTGTAGATGGTTTAAATAATAGAAACTATTTAGTTTGAACGAATAAAAGAGTAGATCAGCTATGGTAAATAAAGCTCCAGGTCTAGAGATATAAATACTCTCAAGGACCAGTGAGCATTGGAAGAATGTGATAAATGTAAGGACAGTGTGCAATAAAATTTGAAGAGTTTTCGTAATAACAATTGAGGACATGAGCAAAGAGTGCATATAAGCTGTTCTTTTGAATTCATTGTGAAAAGGGGCAAAGTGACATTATTCATAGATAAAAGCGTAAACTAATTTCTTTTTGTAAATATTAGAGATAAATAATTCTTGTATTGAGTTAATTAATTATTAGTTTTGTAATATTTAAAGTACTAATTACATATTTCCATAAAGTTAAAAGCAAGTTTTCATGTTCTGTAGTACGTATGAAAGTTTGGCCTTGAATTCCTTTTGATGCCCCTAAATATTCAGTTCCCATCAACTACACATTGTAGCTTGTACTTCCTACACCCTACTTTTGCTTCATTATTATTGATAACTTTCCTTTTACACCACAAGGAGGAATTTGAAGTACACTACATTAAAACATTTTACAATTGCTAATTATACTTTTATTTAATTTCACTTTTTTTTTGTCTTCAGTCATTTGACTGGTTTGATGCAGCTCTCCAAGATTCCCTATCTAGTGCTAGTCGCTAAAATTTCACTTAAAAAATAAAATTGATTTTATTTTATACAAAAAAAAGAAAAGAAAAAATGGGTGGTGGTAAGGTAGTACAACTCTTAAACTACCATATTACCCACCTTCAAAAAAAAATCTTGGGCATAAAATTTTTTGACGGCTAATTTCACTTATATTTGTCATTTTAACTTCAAAAATGTGTATTTCATTAAGAGGTGAAGACAATAATTAAAAATCACCAATAAATATTTTATATACAACATTTATTAGATTTCTGCATTTCATTCTTTTACTTCATCAAAGTCTGTATACAGAAATTAGTGAAAAAAATTTCTGAAAACTGAAGTTATGATTTGTTTTAATGATCATCTGTATTAGAAATGAATGCAGAAAAGTAAAATAAAGAATTAATATTTTTATTTGAAAATAATAAATTTATCTTAATAAATTATTAAGAAGACCCTTTTGTTTGAAAAGGAAGATCTCTTTCTTTACCAAATGAAGTGATTTAAAAAAAAAATTGTTGTAGTTTTCAAATACATTAATCTGGATATTTATTTTTTTCCATCGTTTATTTATAGTCACATCAGTGATTTCAGTATTAGCAACTTAAATGTAACTACATGATCATAAATAATTAAACAATAAAAACCAAACACAAAAACAATAACAGAAAGCAATGAACAAAAACTGCCGGCCTCCATGGCATGAGTGGTACACGCTACTAATCATTCATCTCTTCCTCTGAAGCAATACTTAACTGTGGACCCGGAGGTTAAAAAAAAAATCCTGGAGCAGAAGAGACGTGGTGGGCAGTCCACCAATACTATGATTAGCAGGGACTTATGGCAGTACATCTGGGAGTGCAGTACATTCACCTGCCTCAAATGGGGGTCAAACCTTCCACTAGACAATCACCTCGGAGGCCTACAGCTTGTTGAAAGCATGTGGTGACTGATTTAATGGGGCCATATCCCACAACAGAATGAGGCAACAAGTTCCTAGTGCTGGCGACTGACCTGTTTTCTCACAGGGTAGAGGCTAGGCCCGTTCCTCAAGCTGACATTAACACAATTTTCAGCTGTTTGGAGGAGGAAGTGTCTTGCCACGGGACTGCGCTCACAAGCCGGTAGTAGAAGAAGTTATGCCACCAGTGACACACTGCACACTGGTCTACACCTTTATACCATCCACGGGAGAATCCTACAGAGCGCCATAATAAGGAGGTGAAGAAGACATGGAGAATAGTCCTTAGGCGGGATATCCAACATCTAACCTGGGATAAGAGTATGCCACAAGGGCTGTATGCATTAAGAAATCTGGCTAACGTCGTGACCATAAATAAAAATTTTTTATATATGGACCACCAAGCAAACTGCTCATTGGGAGAAAGTTAAACAGACCCGGGAACTGGCAGCATCCAAAAGCAGAAGAACCACCACAATCCATTGAGGAAAGAGAGGAGAAGGCAGCATCACACCAGGAGGTCTATTGTCAAAAGAAGTTCGTAGACAACACAGCAACCGAGATTTGAGGTAAACGACCAAGTGGTTGTCAGGCACAGCATGCTGGCCCTGCTTTTGTTGGTTGATATACAGGATTGAGGCTCCATGATAAGGCTCGTACATTGTTCTTTAATGAACAGGGCAAGTTTATGAAATCGACCAAGAAGGCACCTGGCTAAAAATACAAGTTTCTGGACTCAAACGTGCACAGCATGCCATGACAATTTAACTACAGTGAGATCCATCAGATCTGCATCTGTATGCACCTGCCTAGATGGAGGAGAGTTGTTACCACATATATGCCTAGCTTAATATCGGCGGACGCAATGCTAGCAACTCAGATGTCAACAGGAGTTCAGTATACGTACGTGCTTTCATAAGCGTCACTCTCACCACGTAGCTGACCACACAGATCTCCTACCATAGTGGCGCTGCAGCCCCACCATTCCCAGGCTCCAATAAATGAGCATACACCAGAGTGAATTTTCAATTTGTTGTTGACCACCGCTTGGAGAAGATCAAGAAGAAGAAGACGGAAGAAGACAGATATTCCCTGATCGGTACAATGGGGGACTTCCCAGCGGATGCCAACAATCCTGTCGAGCAGTAGGCCTGGCCGGCCCACCGAAGGAGCCGTTGGACGCGGACGTTACCTTCCGGCTCCAGCTTGCCGGGCTTCAATCGCCCTGGCCTGGCCGGTGGACTCAGCAGCAAGAGCCGGCCCTGCGTGGGATCGCTCGGAGAGAACCGCCGCGGCCGCGCCGGCGGAAGACGACCAACGCCGACCCTAAACTGTGTAGCTCTGGGGGCCACCACTTCCATGC
This sequence comes from Lycorma delicatula, assembly GCF_047948215.1. NCBI lineage: Eukaryota > Metazoa > Arthropoda > Insecta > Hemiptera > Fulgoridae > Lycorma > Lycorma delicatula. The sequence continues at coordinate 112,893,439 of NC_134462.1, forward strand.
TGTAGTGGGGATCCAACTGCCGCTGAAGGGAAGCCCGGTCTGAATTTAATGGATGAGCCGCAACTCTCTGACTACAGACGAGTCGACATCGCCGGAGATCAGCTCTTCTTAGAGTTAATGCAAAAACGACCCTTTTCAGGGCCACCACTCCAGAAACTTCAAACGGCCCTTTTCAAGGCTACCAGAATTTTTTAAATTACAACGTGCCGTTGAAGCCATTTGGCGACAATATCTATTGAACACATTCTTTGATGCTTGTTTTGCTAATTACATTTGTTGTTCCACCAAGGAATATGTTTTTTACCTATGAACACAGATGTTTTAGCTAAACTGAGCTCAGAAGCGTGCTTTACAAGATTTGGAAAGTCACTGACATGTTCATTAATCTGTGCCCCGTCGCCTGTCTTATATAGACCTCCAACTTCTTCAGAAATCAATTCCTTAAATCTATTCCAGTCAGTGTGCTGCAATAGCCATCTACAGTTCACGCTTCTTGAAATATTGTTTATTTTGTGGTGTTTAATTGCTATCTTAATAGGAAAATGGTCACTGTCGTACAATTCCTGTAGGACTTCCCATTCATAGAGCTGGGCGACGAGGCATCACATATGGTTAGGTCAATGGCACTAACTTACCCCTACATTCCAACCTATTGCATCCCCAGCTGATGTTGTGGGCATTAAAATTGCCTATCAGTAGAAACGGGTTGGGCAACTGCCTATCTGTTAGTTCCTCTACAGTAAACTCCTGACAGCTAGGAAGATAGATATTACATACAGTAAATGCACCAGAAGTAAGTGCCAAAGTCATAGCCACAACTTCAAGTTTAGTATGTAGTAGATGAATTTCAAGTTAACTGAACACTGTTGTAGATGGTCACACCACTGCTGGCATGGAAAACATCCAATTTGTTTTTGAGAACAACATTATAACCCTTCAGTACTGCACAGTGGTTATCCTTAAAACTAGTTTCTTGAAGCTATATCAGAGTTGGATCAAGCCGATTAAAAAAAAACTGCAAATTTTCTCTGGATATTAGTAACCAAAATAAACGTAAATATTTGGCCTTTAATAAAATTAGATAGATAGTAGTAGTATTAATAGATATTAGTAAATATTTTATCCTGTTCAATACCATCATCAAATTATTAATGATTTAAAATATATTATTCTGGAAATAAAAACAATACTAATATTAATTGGTTTCCTCACTTACCTTCATGTTAAATGGATTTCTTAAAATTGTTGTAGGTGAACCATGCAGTTTCTGACGACGACTTAATAAAAGAATAATAGCAAAAACACTTAAGAGAAGCAACATTATTGCAGTCAAGACGCCAATAACCACTTCCATATAACCTTGAGATCCACTGGGTTCTGCAACTATATTGTAAAATATGTATGATATATTGAAATTAAAATCAACAGGGAAAATGTAGATGTATAGCAAAATTCTGTAATTTAAAACAAATAATTCAAATTTTGTTACATTTTTGTCAGTGAGGTTGACAATGAGAATTATTTGAAACCATAAACCTTTGAAGAACATAGGAAATTTAACTTTTTAAATAGTGTTTAACTTCTTTCAAAATGTTTTAAGTCACCTTTGCATTCAGTCATATAGTTTGGTTTAAAGAGCGACTGAAAGTGTAAGTTACTGAAAAATTGTATTTCTAAAATTTAGTTTGGTTTCTAGCTTCAAAGTTAGTATTCTTAAAATAATTAAAAAAAAAAAAATTATTTATCCTCATTATTTTCTTAGATCAAATAACTGAATTATCTAAGCTAAAATTTACAAATAAGATTATTTTTAAATTTCAAGTATTTAAAAAAAAAATCTGCCATTGATCAATATTGAGCTTTTATCTGTTCATTAAGCTTTGGAAAAAAATATTAAATTGAAATAATTCAGACTAGTCATATAAGTAATGAAACTGTGGAATATTACTGCATGAAAGAATGAATTTAAATTACAATAAATTTCTGTTTAAAATAGTCTCATTTAAAATCTGTGAATTTATTCTTCTTCTTCCTCCAAAGAGTTTGTTGTAAATTTGTCGTTACTCTAATTGCTTAACGTTCTACATGTGAAAAGAAGTAGCAAAAAAAAAAAAACAGATAGGAATATGAGAAATACAATGCAATGAATAATAAATATAAAACACTCCATAATAAACAAAGTTAGGGTGTAAAAACCATCTCATATAACAATAAAAAAAAAAATTCAGCTAAATCAAGGGCAAGCTAGAGATTCAACAAAAACTAATAACAAAGTTATCGAGAGTGTGGTTGAAAAATATAAAAACTCCCAAAACAATAAAATTGTTAAGTTTTCGAAAAGAATTTGCCGTCAATTGAAAACATCAAATATTGAAATTCAAAATTCAACTATTTATTTATTTATAGCTCTTCAAAAAGACATTGCCCGAATCAAAAAAGCACAGAAATGTATGAAAGCCGAGATAATAACTGTTATATATTTTTCCTACTTCATTTTCTCAAACACAAAAATATTCACGGTTAAATATTTTCTTCCTGCTCTACTAATATTCTAACTAAATGATAGAACGTTTTTAATATAAAACAAATACGAAATATCGAGAAATAATTGGAGGTAAATAAATTTTTTATATACTTTCATAAATACTTAATAACATAAATCATATAATAAAAAATTCGTCAAATTTACTAATATGTTGATTGAAAATGCAAAAAACTTTGCGGCTCGATTTCAAAGCTTTAAGAATAAATTTGAACGAAACTTCAAAATTTTACGTTTAACATAATTTATGGTTCACGCAAATGCACTACGATCTCAACAATAAATTCATCTTTGTCCTTTACGGCGAAAAAATTCTATAAAGAACAATAAAAAATTTCAGATTCCAGTGGAAAGATCACTTAATGAACAGATCAAGTGTTGATCAAATATCAAAATTGAAGGCAGTATGGGTCGTTGTGACAATTTAAAGTGAATTAACACCTTATTAAATGAACTAATTAAAATTCATAGGTTTTTGCTGATACGTTTATCAAATGTTCCTAATGGTTAAAACGCCACACGATATTAATCATATGTAATTTTTCGTTTAATAAGCTGTTTAGTTGATATTTTGAAAATTCAAAGTGACGAAATCATTTCTAATGAAACCTTCACTCAAAAATATCGTAAATACCAGTACTGACTCTAATTATGTATTAATTAGCTTGGTAAAACCACCTATAAGTTAATATTTTACAAAAGCACTTCGTTTCACGTAACAAATATATGTTCTGAATATGAGCCAAATCGGACCATAAAAAAATTTTCTGAAATATCACTACCCGAGCACCACCTATCAGGTTCGTGTTTGGCAAAAACAATTGGTTGACGTAACTAACATATGTTATGGATATGAGTGAAATCGGCCATAAATTGAATTTTTCGAATTATCACGTGTCCAGGCTCACCCATAAGGATCATATTTTTCTACAATACTTGCATTAACGTTAACTAATAAGTACTGTAACTATCAGACAAATCGGATCATTAATAGAATTGTTTAAAATATTACAACCCCAGCACCACATAATAAGTTCATATTTTCAAAAACACTTCGTTTCACATAACTAATATGTGTACCGTATATCAGCTAAATCGGAACATAAATAGAATATTTACGATGTATCACAACCTATCAGATACATATTTAGCAAAAATACTTGGTTTCTCATAACTATAATAAGTACAGGATATGAATTCAATCGGACCGTAAATAGATTTTTTTCAAAAAAATACGAACCCAACACCACCTATCATCAGGTTCATATTTTGCAAAAATACTTGTTTGACGTAACTATTATAAGTACAGGATATGAATTCAATCGGACGGTAAATAGATTGTTTTGGAATATCACAAACACAGCATCACCTATCAGCTTCATATATTGCAAAAATACTTCGTTTCACGTCACTGATACATGTTCTGATTCAGCCGAATCGGAGGATAAATAGAATTTTAAGATGTATCTCAACCTATTACACGTATTTTCCAAAAATACCAAGTTAAACGTACATAACTAAATTCTGAATATTATCCAAATCGGACAACAAATATAATTTTACAAAGTATCTCAAACGCCAATTATCAGATACATACCTTTCTATAATATTTGGTTTAACGTAACTAACTACAACCTATGAAGATAATTTTTTGCAATAATACTTTGTTTCATTTTACTAATTTAATTTCTGAATACGAGGCAAATCGGACCATAAATAAATATATTTCGAAATATTACGAACCCAACATCACCTATCAGTTTAATTTTATGCTGTAATACTTGGTTTAACGTCATCTAACATATAAAGTGGACTTTAGGCAAATCTGATAATAAAGAGTTTGTCGAAATATTTCGATCTCGGCACCCCGTATGAGGTTGATATTTTAAAAAAATTCTTCGTTTCACATAATTAATAATATTTTCAGAATATGAACTAAATCGAACCATAAATAAAAATTTTTTTAACTACGATGAACCCATCCCAACCTTTGAGGATCATTTATTGCAATAATACTTTGTTTCACGTTACTAATTTAATTTCTGAATACGAGGCAAATCGGACCATAAATAAATATATTTCGAAATATTACGAACCCAACATCACCTATCAGTTTAATTTTATGCTGTAATACTTGGTTTAACGTCATCTAACATATAAAGTGGACTTTAGGCAAATCTGATAATAAAGAGTTTGTCGAAATATTTCGATCTCGGCACCCCGTATGAGGTTGATATTTTAAAAAAATTCTTCGTTTCACATAATTAATAATATTTTCAGAATATGAACTAAATCGAACCATAAATAAAAATTTTTTTAACTACGATGAACCCATCCCAACCTTTGAGGATCATTTATTGCAATAATACTTTGTTTCACGTTACTAATTTAATTTCTGAATACGAGGCAAATCGGACCATAAATAAATATATTTCGAAATATTACGAACCCAACATCACCTATCAGTTTAATTTTATGCTGTAATACTTGGTTTAACGTCATCTAACATATAAAGTGGACTTTAGGCAAATCAGATAATAAAGAGTTTTTCGATGTATTTCGACCTCGGCACCACCTATGAGGTTGATATTTATCAAAAAATCTTCGTTTCACATATCTAATATATTTTCAGAATATGAACCAAATCGAACTATAAATAAACATTTTTTTTTAAATACGATGAACCCATCACAATCTATGAGGATCATTTATTGCAATAATACTTTGTTTCACGTTACTAATTTAATTTCTGAATACGAGGCAAATCGGACCATAAATAAAGATATTTGGAAATATTTCGAACCCAACATCACCTTTCAGTTTATCTTTATGCTGTAATACGTGGTTTAACGTCAACTAATATATTATGTGTACTTTAGGCAAATCGGATAATAAACGTTTTTCGAAATATTTTGACCTCGTTTTACGGTGAAACTAAAAACGTCACCGTAATCACGAACTTCCGGGCCGCAAAAAAATTAACGGAAAGACGGGTTTGCATCGGCTGGGTTCATTGTGGAGCGTACATAAGAGAACCGGAAGAAAGATGTTTTAGATGTTGGTCTTTCGGCCACGTCTCTGCGACCTGCAAGGGTGTGGACCGTACGCAACTGTGCTTCGGGTGTGGAAAAGCGGGTCATCACAGAGCACAATGTAAAAACCTGACAACGTGCGTGCTATGTGGTAAGGAGGGCCACAGGACCGGTCGGTGTACTGTTGCAAAATAAGATTTCTACAAATCAATTGCAATAGGAGCCGACAGTCATTGGCTTTATCGTGGGACACCGCTTTGACGGAGCGCTCAGACGTCATTTTTGTGTCGGAACCTCCTTATGATCTTACTTCTGGAACAGGATGGCTAGTGGGTACGACAACGACAGCAGCTATTGGTTTTCCGGTGTCTGGGGTCCCTATAATTAGCAGTGGCAGCAGTGACGGTTTTATATGGGCCGACCTCGGTGAAATCGTGGTATTTTCTTGCTACAATTCTCCAAATGCGGGAATAGATAATTTTGTAGTATTCCTAGAAAATCTTGCAGGAGAAGTTATGAGGCATACAGGTCGTAAAGTCTTAATCGCTGGAGACGTTAACGCCAAAAGTCCCGAATTTGCGGGAACTGTAAACAGTCTAAGATGGCGTCACCTGAGTGAGTATGTTAATACACTAGGGCTGACGTGTATAAACGGTGAAGATATGACGTTCCGTAGACGAATGTCGTGTTCGGCAATAGATTTAGCCTTTACAACGAGTACTGATATTAACGACTTCTTTGATTGGAGGATTATTAATAAAGAGAGTTTATCGGACCATCTATTTATAGCATTTGAGTCCCGATCTAGGGAAATTCGTGTAATGTCGGGAAGGCTGATCGTCTCCAAAAAAGGATGCCTACGGTTTAGGGACAGAATAATCCTATGACTTGCTGGCGATATGTCCCCCGAAGACTTTGTGGAACAAGTTCAAGAGGAATGCGGAAAAGCGGGGGTCTTAGTTTATCCCCGGAGGCAGCAACATGCTTACTGGTGGTCGCCTGATTTGGAACAACTACGGAAGGCAGCATGGAAAGCAAGAAGAGCCTACCAAAGATCGGGTAGGCAGAATGCTAGATTAAGGGATGCTGCGCGTGAGGTATACGTGGAAGCAAGGAATGCATATAATGCATCAATTAAAAGGGCTAAAGCCAGTTGCTGGAAGCGACTGTGTCAAGATATAGATGCTGATCCATGGGGCAGGGGTTTTAAAATTGTTACCAACAAGTTAGGGAAGAGATTACCTGCCTTAACAGACGATAAGATACATCGTGTTGTTAAGGAATTATTTCCTCAGCAAGCGGATCCTATTCGGGAAGAGATTGTGATAATAACTTTGAACTTCTTGACGCTAGTGAGCTATTAATGGCGGTGAAAAGACTGAAGCTACATAAGGGACTCGGGCCAGATGGCATTCCAGCCGAGATAATCAGAATATTAGCAGAGAGGATGCCTGCAGAGCTTCTTAATATCATGAATAAGATCCTGAGAGATGGTTGTATTCCAATGCAATGGAAAGAGTCCAGGTTGGCCCTTATAAAGAAACCGGGGACCGATGACTTACAAGTAGCATATAGACCTATATGCAAGATCAATAACATCTGCAAACTCCTAGAGAGATTGTTGGAATTGCGGCTGAAAAATGCGATTGAAGAACATGGTGGCCTTTCTAACGCACAATTTGGTTTCCGTAAGGGGCGTTCTACGGTGGGTGCTGTTAAGACAGTTATGCGTCTGGATACCAATTGTGATATTGCTTGATGTGAGCAATGCTTTTAATTCGCTGAAATGGGATGCGATCCTACAAGCGTTGAGAGATAAGGATATTCCTGGATACCTAAGAAGAATTATCCAGAATTACCTGCAGGATAGGTTTGTTGTTTGTCACCAGGGTAGATCCTGCTTCCGCTTCAAAATGACGTGTGGAGTGCCTCAAGGCTCTGTCTTGGGGCCACTCCTTTGGAATCTGGTCTATGACGGAATTCTCGGGCTGAGTTATCCTCTGGGTGTTTTCCCAGTGGCTTTTTCTGACGACCTGGCCTTGGTTGTTACTGGAAAAACTGAAGTAGAGGTATCGGAGAAGGCAAACGTAGCGATACGAATGGCAGAAGTCTGGATGTCCACTAAAGGCTCAAAACTTTCGCATGGTAAAACAAAATACGTAGTCATGACAGGCCGTAGGAGAATATCTGACATCCTGTAGGAGAATATCTGACATCCTAATCCGAGTAGGGGGTAATCTTGTCCAGCAACAGACTTCAGCCAAATATTTAGGGATCTGGCTTGACAAGAGGAGGAGTTTTACGGCCCACGTGAATGAAATACGTAAACGAGCTGAATGCACGGTCAAAAATCTTAGCAGATTACTCGGTAATATGACAGGATCCAGAACTGCGAAGCGTAAGATTTACGCTCACGTAGTTAATTCCATCTTACTTTACGGTATACAAGTCTGGGAAAGAGCTCTGCGTGCCGACAAGAACAGAAGAGCCCTTGAAGGAATTCAACGGCGCATGGGCTTAAGAGTGATATGCGCATATTCTTCAGTCTCCACCGAGGCAGTAATCGTAATTGCAGGAGTTCCTCCGCTTAAACAACCGGCGGAGATGCGAGTGAATATAGCACGTGGACAACCTTCTAAAGAAGCATATGAAGAGATGCTGCGTAATTGGCAACATCGTTGGGATGTAGCCAACACGGGACGATGGACACATCGTTTGATACCTTTGATCCGACCGTGGATAGAAAGGAAGTTCGGGGACATAAATTACTGGATAACGCAATTTTTTACAGGGCATGGGTCGTTCAGGTCCTATTTATGTGCAAGACTAAGGGTAGATAACAACAACTGTCCTTACTGTGGGGCATATGATTCCCCTGAACATGTAGTATTTGAATGTAACCGTTGGACTGAAAGCAGGCAATCCTGTGTAAGACGTATAGGGCCATTATCTACGGAGAATGTGGTGGATAAAATGCTACTTAACGAGGATAACTTTAATGTGATCTCGTCGTTTATAACCGCAGTTATAAAGAAGAAAGATGAGGAAGCACGTCAAGAAGAAACCGCTCGCTGATGACGGCTTGTCGTAGGTGGAATTTCCGTTTGTCAATATTTGAGAGAATGGGCAATATTGAGATATAGCTTTGAGTGTGGTTTACACACCAAAAAAAAAAAAAAAAAAAAAAAATTATAAAATATGTATAAAAATGTATTAATATACTGAAAACTTACAAGAGAAAATTGTTTGTTGTTGAGGGGAAGCTGATGATGGAGCTCTGGTTTGTAGGTTTTATCGGATAAGTGGTGAAGGAACTTATAGATTCTTAAACTTTGTGTTTCTTATATTATAAGTTTATAAAAATTTGTTAAAAGATACTGAAAACTATCATAAGGTAACTGTTTGTTGTTGACGGGTAATTTAAGGTGGTGCTCTTGCTCGATTGTGATGACGGACAGCCGAAGGTGGAGCTCATGCTCGTTCGTGCTTGCGTGGATGGGCAGAGAGGTGAAGAAACCTGAGGACTCCGTGGCTTAAGTTTTAAACTAATTGGTTGGGTTGGTAAGATATCATATTAAAAAAAAAGAGAGAGATTAAAGAATAGGGGTGACTGTTGCTGAGAGAACAAGGGTGGTGGACTCTCAGTAATCAGTGTATGATGAATATCTATAAAATAAATAAAAGAGCTAACCGGTGAACTGACCTGCCGTGCCGGACATACAGCCGGCGGGCGAGGAGGTGAGCTAGAGTAAAGGACACTCCTCTGGCGCGAGTCAAACTTGATTGTAGATCCGTTCCAGAGGAGTAGGTGGGAATATAAAAAAAAAAAAAAGATAAAGAGTTTTTAGAAATATTTCGACCTCGGCACCACCTATGAGGTTGATATTTATCAAAAAATCTTCGTTTCACATATCTAATATATTTTCAGAATATGAACCAAATCGAACTATAAATACAATTTTTTTTTAAATACGATGAACCCATCACAACCTATGAGGATCATTTATTGCAATAATACTTTGTTTCACGTTACTAATTTAATTTCTGAATACGAGGCAAATCGGACCATAAATAAAGATATTTCGAAATATTACGAACCCAACATCACCTATCAGTTTAATTTTATGCTGTAATTCTTGGTTTAACGTCATCTAACATATAAAGTGGACTTTAGGCAAATCGGATAATAAAGAGTTTTTCGAAATGTTTCGACCTCGGCACCACGTATGAGGTTGATATTTATCAAAAATTCTTCGTTACACATAACATATATATTGTAAGAATATGAACCAAATCGAACCATAAATAAAAATTTTTTTAAATACCATGTACCCACCACTAACTATGAGGATAATATTTTGCAATAATACGTTGTTTCACGTAGCTCAACTATTCTGAATATGATCCAAATCGAAAAATAAATAGAATTTTTCTAAGTATCTCGAGTGCGGCACCGCTTATCAGGTGTTATTTTTCTATTATATTTGGGTTAAAGAAACTCAATTATGTTATGGATATGAGTGAAATCGGACCTTAAATTGAATTTTTCGAATTATCACGCGTCCAGCACCAAGTAACAGGTTCGTATTTTTCTACAATATTTGTTTAAACAAACATAAGCTGTAAATATCTGGAAAATCAGATCTTTGATATAATTTTTAGTTATATTACCCCACACCTTATGAGGTTGATATTTATCAAAAATTCTTCGTGTTACGTAATTAATATATTTTCTGAATATCAGCCGAATCTAAACGGAAATAAACATTTTTCGAAATATCCTATACCGAACACTACCGAACAATTAGGTTGATATTTCTAAAAATACTTCGTTTCACTTAACTAATACATGTTCTGAATCAGCCAAATCGGTGAATTTATAGAATTTTTGGATGTACTAAACCTGTCATATACATGTTTCGCAAAAATGCTAGGTTTCTCGAAAGTATTACAAGTAAAGGATATGAATTCATTCGGAACGTATAACGATTTTTCCGAATATTACGAACCCAACACCTCGTATGACGTTCATATTTTGCAAAAATTCTTCGTTTTACGTAATTAATATATTTTCTGAAAATCAACCGAAACTAAACGGGAATAAAAATTTTTCGAAATACCCTAAACCGAACACAACGTATCAGGTTGATATTTTGAAAAAATACTTGGTTTCACGTACCTAATATATTTTCTGAATATGAGCGAAATCGATCCATATATATAAATTTTTCGAAACACAACGAACCCAATACAACCTATCAGAGGTTTATATTTTGCAAAAATACTTCGTTTTACGCAACTAATGCATGTTCTGAGTCAGGCAAATCGGAGCATAAATAGAATTTTCTGATGTATCACAACCTATCAGATAAATACTTTGCAGAGATACTTGGTTTCTCGTAAGTTTTATAAGTACTGGACATGAATTCAATCGGACCGTAAATAGATTTTTTTCGGAAAATCACGAACCCAGCACCAGCTATCAGGTTCAAATTTTGCAAAAATACTTTGTTTCACGTACCTAGTATATTTTCCGAATATGATCCAAATCATAAAATAAATAGATTTTTTCGAAGTATCTCGTGCGCGGCACCATTTACCAGGTCCATATTTTCCTATAATATTTGGTTTAACGTTATTAACGTATGTTATGGAAATGAGTGAAATCGGAGAATAAAATTAATTTTTCGTATCATCACGTGTCCAGCACATCCTATCAGGTTAATATTTTGCTGTACTACTTGGTTTAACGTTAACTAACATATGTTGTGAACATCAGGCATATCGGATCATAAACAGAATTTTTCGACATATTACGCCCCCCGCACCACCAATGAGGTTCATATTATTCAAAAATACTTTGTTTAACGTTACTGATATGTTTTCTGAATATGAGCCAAATCGGACCATTAATAAAATTGTTTCGAAATACCACGAACACAGCATCACCTATCAGATACATGTTTTGCAAAAATACTAGGTTTCTCGAAAGTATTACAAGTCGAGGATATGAATTCATTATGACCGTATAAAGATTTTTTCGGAATATCAGGAAGCCAGCACCACTTATCAGTTTCATATTTTTTTATTATATTTTGTTTAACGTAACGATCTTATGTTATGGATATGAAAGAAGTCGGACCATAAATTGTATTTTTCGAATTACCACGTGTGCAGCACCACCTTGCAGGTTAATATTTTTCTATAATAATTGGTTTTACGATAACTTACATATGCTGTGATATGAGGCGAATCGGATCATAAATAGAATTATTCGAAATATCATGACCCCGGCACCACCTATGAGGTTCATATTTTGAAAAAATTGTTCGTTTCACACAACTAATACTTATTCTGAATATCAGCCAAATCGGAGAATAAATTGAATTTTTCGATGTATCGCGATTCCACCTCAACCTATCAGGTTCATATTTTCCAAAAGTTTTTCGTTTCACGTAACTAATATATTTTCTCAATATGAGTTAAATCGGACAAAAAATATAATTTTTCGATAATTCAGGAACCCAGCAATACCTATCAGGTTCACATTTTGAAAAAATACTTCGTTTCACATTACTAATACATGTTCTGAATATCAGACAAATCGGAGATAAAATATAATTTTTCGATGTCTCACGATTCCACCATAACCTTTCAGGTTCACATTTTGCGGTAATCGTTGGTTTCACGTAAGTATTATATATTCTGGATATGAATTCAATCGGATCGTAAATAGTTTTTTTTCTTAATATCACGAATCCAGCAGCACCTATCAGGTTCTTATTTAGCAAAAATACTTGGTTTAACATATGTTATGGATAAAAGTGAAATCGAAATCAATTTTTCTAATATCACGTGTTCAGCACCTCCTTTAAGCACCTCATATTTTGCAACAATACTTCGTTTCACGAAACTAACATATGTGGTGAATAAGAAGCAAATCTGAAAATAAATGGAATTTTTCTTAGTATCTCGACCGCAGCACTACCGATCTGGTTCATATTTTGTTATAGTACTTGGTTTAACGTACCTAACATATGTTGTGAATATCAGGCAAATCGAACTATAAATAGAATTTTTCTAAGTATATCACGTAAGTAATATATGTTTTCGATATAAGCCAAATCGGACCATATATAAAATTTTTCGAAATATCAGGAATTCAACACTACCTATCAGGATTATATTTGGCAAAAATACATGGTTTAACGTAACTAACATATGTTAGAATATGAGTCAAATCGGACCATAAATAGATTTTTTCGAAATATAAAGACCCCCAGTGCTACTAAACAGTTCTAATTGTTGAATAAAAATTTTACCAATTTATTTCTGTTTTATTTATTTTTTTTTATAAAAATGTGTATAATCTCTTGTAAACTAATATTTTTGTTGTATGAAGTGAAGGGAATTTTATTTTATTCTTTATGAAGTGATGGGACTTAAAAAAGTTGTTTCATCTTCAGTAATTTCATACATGTAAAATTATTTACTATTAAAACAAGCTGTATTGTAATTTTTTTTAAATTTTTTTTTATTTTATGTATAAATTATTAAGTTTCTGTATATTTTCAAATAAAAAATGTGAAAATACAAAAATTATCATATATATATATATATATATATATATATATATATATATATATATATATATATTTTCATTAAGAACATTTAGGTGATGATGCAGCTTTATTTCATCAACATCATTATTTTTTAAATATTTTAAACAGTTTTTAAAAAGTCGATTTGCGAGTTGGTCAGAGTAAATAAGTCTTTCGGCGTGGGCAAACTCTCGTCGGTGTCATTCTACTGAACAACTTTATATTAATTAAGATTTTAATATACATTTAATTAAAATATATAATTACATAAAATCAATTTACTAAATGAACTCACTTAATTTAAGTATAATATACTTTGGTCTATTTTTTAATTAACGGTTTCCTGACTCAAAAATCTCACAGTAATATCTATGGCTGTAACCACAGTGTAACAACAGCAACAGTGTAATTAATGTAAACTAAAAATGTAATTTGAAAATGTTTTGATTTAAGAATAATGGATAAATACAATGACCTATATATATTCCAACCGAGTCTTACAAACAAAATCCAAAATATTACAAGGAAACTTAATGTTTCTCTGTTTAAATAAATTTATATTTCACGATCAATGCAACAGAGACATCAGAAATGAAACTAAATTCCATGCAGTTCACATGACCACATAATATTAAAGATTCAAGAAATACATAGCTTTTGTAAATGCAAAAAAACAAATGTACATTAAATATGAAAACAAAGATAAAAGAGAAAAATATCCAGAACATCATATAAAATAGGGGGAGAAATTGTAAAAATATAAGTAACAAATTTGAAACTAAAAGCAATAATGGATATTACATGCAGTAAAATATTGTCAGATATATCACTTCATGGAAAACAAATTTTTATTGAACATACTATAAAAATATTCCTTGCCAAGGAAAGGAGTCACCACAACAAAGCTATATAGTCTTACCACTGGCCTGTGATTTAAACAAAAATAATGATAGATAGGCACTTCAAGGGGTCAATAGGTTAATTTATACACGTTTTTAGATGAACATCTTTAAATCAGGTGCTGCAAATTTATTTCTCAGATATTTATTACTAAATTTTAATAAAACAGATAAAAATAAAATATTGAATCAGAAAAATATTCAGTAATAACTTACTAGTTCCATATGTGTCCCACGATAAATCTACAGCATCTCCAGAATAGATGATGATTTCTTCTACAGTTGATGAAGTTTCAACTTCTAATGAATAATTCAAGGGCACAGATTCTGTAACAAAATTTAATTTCTTTAACTTTTTATGTAACTTTCATTAACGAAGCATGAAAAAATGCAATGTTTTTTTTTAACATATTCTGTAGTGAAAGCAAAAAGGATGTAAACATCCTTTGAAGTTGAGAAGTTTGACCTTCTGAAATGTTTAAATTCAAAAAAATATATTTTAGATGAACTGTACATGTTTTTGTTAATCATTTTTTTAAGAAAGTAATAAAACGAAAAGTAAGAAAAACTGTTTAAAAAAATCATCCCAAAACTAAATCATCTTTAATTTAAAAAAAATCTTCATTAAATTAAAACATAAGTAATATCATAGCAGGAATGACTGGTTGGCTATTCTATGAATAAAAAAGGTGTTTATTTGGATTTTGATAAATCAAAGAGGATTTCTGCTGATAAAAACTTGTGCCATTACATAATTGTGCTTGAAACAGTTTTTAATGTTTTGTACTTTTTATTGTATTTATAAAAATGGTGCCTCTGGCTGAGAATAAAACATATATAGCTCTTTTTCTAAACAGTTAAGATTTTGACTTCAACTGCATCTTTATTTTTTGAACACAAATAAAAACCATACACAAAAAAAAAATTTGTAGAAAATAGTACATCTTCAGAGATTCAAATGAACACAACATTTTTTTTCAGTTTTCAATCCAAGTAAACTGTATAAAATTTTGTTGAGTCTGATAAAAGCTAGTTATAATTTAAATACTCTAAAACCCAGTACATATTCTTCCATTTCAGTCTAATGAAAAAATAAAGATACAAATTCCTGGGCTAAGGCTTAATAAATCCCTCGATTACAAAACATCCATGTTTGTTTTCCTATAATTTTGAATGTTTGATATTACTTTTAAACTTATTTTATTTTTATAAATATTTGATTAATAAGATTTTAATCAGTCCTATACGTATATCATAATATGTGAATTAAATAACACAAGGTTCTGGAATGTGGAATAAATATTTCATACATGTTTACTATTTGTTTATTATTAAACTGAAAAATACTAACGTAATACGTAATAAATGTTATTTTTAACTGATAATTTTATTCCTCTATTTAGATATTTTCTATTCAAATACATAAGCAGATTAGAATTAAACATATGAAAAGGGTTTATCTAACATTACTGAGAACTACACATAACATTTGTTGATATTACTACTCAAAACAAAAAAAAAATAAAAAAATAAAACTTACCTGAAAAGAACGTAACTTCGCTAAGCATTATCCAAGTAGATGCAAAGAATAATTCTAATTTCACAAAACGGGCTAAATTGTAATGTAGATTTATGGTGACATTACGAGCATTTTCTAATGCCATATCAGGCATGTAGTTATAACTGACTGTACGACCCCTATACAATTTTCCTCCAATACTAAATTGAATTTTTGCTTTAGAAAATACCTGTATAAAAAAATAAAAGGTATATACTTATTACATATATCAAGCAAATGCTACCATATACAAAATGATTAGGTAATCTGAACAGAAAAAAAATTCAACTGAAAATAAACAAATAATACAATTTTTTTATACTCTTAATTAAAATATACGATTGTTACTAATAATGTACAATATTTTTTTTTTTATTATTTGGTAATTATATTATATATACTATTACGAATCTTTCTTTATTTTATGTTCTTATGGTAGACAATGATTATGATCTAAAAAGAAAAAGTTTTAAAAGTAAGATTATACCTAATAAGGTTAAACTAAAAGATAACACAGCAGCTTCTGATTTGTGTAATGTTTATATAAAAAAGTATATGAAAATTCAATCCTCCAATGATTTTGATGAATAAAGGAAGTTTTACAATTGAAAGACTTTTTTTGAAAAAAGTTTTAAATTAGTTTTATCCTTTTAATTATAATTTTATTAAGGACAAAAGATTGTATGTCTAGTAAACTGGAAATGTTCTCTGAATAGAGACTTCACTTGTTAATTGTTATTATTATTACGATTGTAACACATTCTTAGACATAAATCTAGTGTTTTCAATTTCAATTTATCAAACACCTAGAAAACATAATCTGTTTTTTCTATTTTTAAAAAGATAATAAATTTTAATGTTTTTTTAAATACTCATCTGATGAAAAGGCAATTTCTACTAAAGTAATAAAGAGTGCGTAAACAATTTATAAAAGCAATATGAGGTATTAAAAAAAAAATAATTATAATCTTCTTCTTCTTCTTCTTCTTCATTGGTTTATGGATTAGATTCTTGTTGAAACCTGTTTTTGACATAAAATCCTATTTTTATCTGGCACATAATCTTCCTCGGTTTCTCCTTCGATTTGGTTGATATTTCCAGATGTTCACTGGTAGTTGTCCACTATTCATTCTGTGTAAATATTTTAACCGTCTGTTGAGTTTGAACCTTAGTGATGCTCATGTTATGTGAATATCCTCATTTCTAAACCAGTCCATCCTGGAACAATCTTTAACTGCTCTTTTGAACCACATTTGTGTAGTTTTCTACTCATCGTTCTTGCTTTCTTCACAACCCATGTCTCATTGTTATACAGTAGCATAGTTACAGCTTATCTTACATAATTTTAAGCAGATTTATCTTGATGCTTTACCTCGTAGAGTACTTTTAATTGCTTTACAGATACTAAACTTTTTTATAGTTTTAATTAAATCCATTTTCCTGTCAAAGTTAATTTCAGTTAAACAGTTTGAACTGATCCAAAACTACATCATTAAACTACAATCTTGGATCTAACTATATGTTTTCCAATAAAATCTATAAATTCCTGGCAGCTACTTTTTAAACTGAATTCATCCCAATCATCCTGAAGTTGATACCATTTCTGCAATTCATCTTCTTAATTTTGAATGATAACCAAATCATCTGGATATGCTACAGTATTCAAGGTTAGGTTGTCTCCTAAGTCTATGCCCTTACAAACTAAAATTGTTCATTCTCATAGAATGTCGTCTAGATACAAATTAAACAAATAGGTGAAAAGTTGCACCCTTGTCTAACTTCCTGATTTATTCTAGAACAATCTAGCAGTTTCTGGCCTGTATCTATCCATATACTCATACCATGTGAAGACTTTTAATCACACTTATTAATCGCGAAGGTACTCACTCCCATTCTCTCCAGAATTTGCCAAAATTTCTCTATTGAAGGCCCTCTCTATATCTACAAAAGCGATCTGTGTTTTGATATTGTATTCCTTGTGTTTATCAATAATTTGTTTTAAAGTAAAAATCAGTACACAACTGCCCAATTTGGAAACCCTAATGTTCTTCTATAAGTATAGTCATCTAACATTTTAATTGCAATTATTTAATTATAATTTAAAACTATATATTTAATTAGATTTCAGGATCTGTGTAAAATAGTAAACTGCATCTCTTACCATCTGATAATACTGCAACACATGGAATGTTTAAGGAGTACCATCCTGTCAACTGACGAGTGTAAAATAAAGTAAAATATTAATGATTGACCAAAGTAATATTTAATGAACCGGTTCTTATATGAGTAACAACCAAGTTACGAATGCTGGATGCAATTTACTGCATGTTGTTAGCATTTATTGGTTATTAATGACCATAACAATCAGTGCAAAAAACACTCTTAGATAATTAATGTATTTCACAATAGATATTTTAAATAATATTTAAAGAATAAATTACTATAATTTAATATTTCACACTAATAAGAGAGTAAGTTAACAATATAACAACAAAAATAATGTTTAACAGGTTAAATAAAATACCAGGCAGAAGAGCAAAAGCTACAGCTTTTATTTATATATATAAAATATTTTTGTAGCATTTAAGTTAACTAGAAGCATACTATTTTATCTCACAATATAATAGTAATAAAAAATCTCAGTTAATTTAAAATACTGGTCATTTAATCTTGAAAGGGAATTTCTACCAGTGAGTAGTTATAGAATTTCATATACTGTTAGAGAAAGTGAGGGTGCCTCCTCTAGGAGGGAAAGCCTAATGTATTATTCCTGAGGGCACAACCTCCTCTGTATCATAATCTCTTGGCAGGTTCTCCACTGATTTATTGCACTACGTTTATTTCCTTCCAAATCCTTGGGATCACCCAAGTTACTATTAATTTATTTCTTTTTAACTTGAAAAATGCTATAAATTAAAACAATGGCAATAAGTAATTAGATGTAATTAATATTTTTGAATTGTTTTTGATGTGAGTTTACATGAAAAGAATGATAACATGAAAAACAGTAAAGTAATTTCTTTATAATTGTAAACAAAATAAGAGAGTTAAGACAGACAATTAATATGTTAATAAGTTTTAATATTTTATGAAATAAAACAATTTCTGCACTATCTTTTAAAAACTTATTACTGAAACATTCTTCTCCTTATACTTGCATTGCATTACATTACATTTCCTCTCCTTACATTAATGGGAATATGTAGCTTTTCCTTTTTTTTTTGAACGGACATAGTGACTGACTGGTTTCATGCTTCATTCCTTTCTGCTCTGTGTTGATATATAAATCTTAAAATATTTACTATATCCTACTACCTGTACAATTTTGACTTACACAATTCTGGGCAATAAACAAATATTATCTTACTTTGCACATTTATCCTCTACACACCTCAGTTATTTATCTCATTAAATAAACATGAAAGTTTTTAAGAATGAACCATAAACCTAAACCATAAACTTACACATATTAATTCTTGTTGTGTTCGTGAATTTTATATTCTTCTTCTTCATTGTTTTCCTATTTTTTATATAATGTCTGATTTATTTTTTTTATCTTGCTTTATATTACTATTATCTCTTTATATTATTTGGTCAAAACATTTTTTCTTTTTGAAATTATCTTAAAAAATGTTTTTATTTAAAATTTTAACTATCCATCTAATCAACTTTCCTCCAATATCACTGCTTTTCAAAATTCTTTATTCTCTTCTTTTCTAGTTTTCTTGTTGTCAGTTTTTTACCAACTTGTTTTTACTTGTATGAAGTAAAAGAAGTATTGTGATCATGAAAAATTTTGGTTTTTTATTTCAACGAAAATATCCATTTTGACCATCTCTGAATCCATTTTGACTAGTTTCGGCGTGACGTCTGTACGTACGTATGCATGTTTCTTGCATAACTCAAAAACAATTAGCAGTAGGATGTCGAAATTATAGATTTAGGACTACTGAACCTATACCTGTAGTTGTGCACCTCCCCTTTTGATTGCAATCAACTGAACCAAAAGTGCCCAAAAAAGCCCAAAATCCAAACAAATTTAGATTTTGGACTTTTTCTTAACTGCAGTAATAAGCACTCATTGAGAACTTTTCAATGCTACATTGTTAAGTGGTACTTATTTTCATTGGTTCCAGAGTTATAGCTAAATAAAATTTTAATTAATGAAATATTTGTATCTTACAAGGGGAAGGCACATCGGTTCGAATCAGACGTTTCCTTTTTTTTCTTTAATTTAAATATATTGATTTATTAATAATTATTAACCTCTCATTATAAAAAATGTTTACAATGAATAATAATAATAATTCAATAATAACAAAAAAATATAATATGAATAAATATTAGAAGTTTTTAATGAAATAAAATTGTAAGTGCTTTTTATTTTTAAAAAATATGTAAATGTAATTTAATAGGCGCACAAGGAAGTCGTGTGCTGTCCACATCAGTTTTTTTGTCTTCTTTACTTTAATTAATTATTCTGTGATTTACAAATCAAGCAACAAAGTTTAGCAACATCTGGAATACACACATACATATATATATATATACCTTTTTGGTATCGACTACCAATTTCATTAACTGCTAGTAAATGCCAACACCATGCACCAAAACTTCACTCAACATTGTTGAAATTCAGTGATTTACAGGAAAAATGTTTATAATAATATATGGCTTTAGCCATTGACATTTATATTTTTTTCAGTTTCTATACTACTCCTTGAGATGATCTGTTTTCCAGAAACTTCAATTCTAAGATGTAGTTAATCATCTTAACCGGGACGTTCTGGTATATGATGCTGCACTATCACAATATTAACTTTCTATCCTTCCTTCTGTTACATCTCATGACTTTTGTGTACTGAAAGTGAATTTCTCTTTGAGCAATAAATCCACATCAATTAGTATTTTCTACTACTCTGCCACAAAAAATGAATGTCCTTAATGGCTTGTAACATCTTTCGTTTTATTCTTGGGTTACTACCAAAATTTTTCATTAATTCTCATATGATTTTTTCTATACACAAGTTGTAAAAGACTCTAACATCATTAACTCTATTTTTGAATTAAGTTTACATTTTTTTATTTTGCATTTGTTACGGCATATTATATAGATCTGTCAAGAGTTGTGTACAGATTCTTCTTTCTTTGCATTTTAATTCAACTTTCCTTAAAACAGCAATATAACTTCATTTATTATTTTAGCCTTACTGAATACTCCAATTCTTTAATTTCCAGGTTTCTTTTCTTTTTTTTTTAGCCTTTGAAACCACCATTAGGTATTAATTTAAAGGATGAATGAGGATACTTTGTAAACAAAGTGCAGTCTTGTAAAGTCTAGGTCAACCGTTCCTGAGATGTGTAGTTAATTGAAACCCAACCACCAAAGAACACTGTTATCCACAATCTAGTATTCAAATCTGAATAAAAGTAACTGCCTTTATTAGGATTTTAACCTTAGAACTCTTGACTTCAAAATCAGCTGATTTGCGCTGATACGTTCATCACTAGACCAAACTGGTGGGTTTAATTTCCAGGTTGCTACTTCCTGAGATATTCCAGGAATTGTAGAACCATCAGGTTACAAAATTTACTGCCTTATTACCCAGACTAAAAGAAAATATCTTTTTTCATAATATTACAATGTGCGAGTTAGTAGGAGTAACTAACTGTATGTTGAAAAATTATAAAATGAATAATAAACTTTTTAAAATTAAACTTTTATTAGAATGTTTTTATACAATTTCATTAAATTTCAATAACATTTTAGATAATAACTAATTAAGTAAAAATATTGGGAAAAATATAAATTATTTATACCTGGACATTTTTCTGAAACCAATTATTGGCGAATATGCTTACAGCACTAAAATTCCTTATTGTATCAAATTCAAATATTAATTCAATGCAGTTTGATGGGAATGAGTTATTTTTCCAACCAACCCAACCATTTCCTGCAGAAAAATAAATAAATAATTAAAAAATGTTAAAAAATTTTTTTTTTTTTTTTCCATTTATAGAATCTAAGGCCTCCTCTATGAATCATGAGACCTTGCCGTTGGTGAGGGGGCTTGAGTGCTCAGGGATACAGAGTAGCTGGACCGAAGGTGCAACCATATCGGAGAGGTATCTGTTGAGAGCCAGACTAAGGAATGATTCCTGAAAGAGGGCAGCAGCTCTTTCAGTAGTTGTTAGGGGCGTGAGTCAGGACGACTTAAACGGCCGTATCAACATCACTCAGTCCTCTGAGTACTGCGCAGCTGAAAGCAATGGAAAACTACAGCTGCTTTTTTTCCAAGAAAATGTGGCTCTCTGCATTTTCACATAGCAATAATGGAGGCGCCTTCCTTGGTAAAATATTCCGGAGGTAAAATAGTCCCCCGTTCGGATCTCCGGGTGGGGACTACTAAGGAAGGGGTCACCAGAAAATTAAAAAATAACATTCTACGAGTCGGAGCGTGGAATGTTAGAAGCTTGAAAAAGGTTGGTAGGCTAGAAAATTTAAAAAGGGAAATGGGTAGGACAAATGTGGATATAGTAGGAATTAGTGAGGTTCGGTGGGAAGAGGAAGGCGACTTTTGGTCAGGTGATTTTAGAGTAATTAACTCAGCGTCAAATAATGGGCAGGCAGGAGTAGGTTTCGTGACGAACAAGAAAATAGGGAGGAGAGTGGAGTATTTCAAGACGCATAGCGATAGAGTCATTGTAATAAGGATAAATTCAAAACCTAAACCGACAACGATTGTTAACGTCTATATGCCTACAAGCGCCCATGATGATGATGAGATAGAATGTGTATACGAAGAGATTGATGAAGCAATTAAACACGTAAAAGGAGATGAAAATTTAATAATAGTTGGAGATTGGAATGCAAGCATTGGAAAAGGCAAGGAAGGAAATATAGTGGGTGAATACGGGCTGGGCAAAAGGAATGAAAGAGGGGACCGACTTATAGAGTTTTGCACGAAGTATAATTTAGTAATTGCCAACACCCAATTTAAAAATCATAATAGAAGAATATACACTTGGAAAAAGCCAGGCGATACTGCAAGGTATCAGATAGATTATATCATGGTTAAGCAAAGATTTAGAAATCAACTCGTGGACTGCAAAACTTACCCTGGAGCAGACATTGATAGCGACCATAATTTGGTGATAATGAAATGTAGATTGGGGTTTAAAAACCTGAAGAAAAGGTGTCAGATGAATCGGTGGAATTTAGAGAAGCTTGAGGAAGAGGAGGTAAAGAAGATTTTTGAGGAGGACATCGCTAGAGGTCTGAGTAAAAAAGATAAGATAGAAAATGTAGAAGAAGAATGGGAGAATGTTAAAAAGGAAATTCTTAAATCAGCAGAAGCGAACTTAGGCGGAATAAAGAGAACTGGTAGAAAACCTTGGGTTTCAGACGATATATTGCAGCTGATGGATGAACGTAGAAAATATAAGAATGCTAGTGATGAAGAAAGTAAAAGGAACTATCGGCAATTAAGAAATGCTATAAACAGGAAGTGCAAACTGGCGAAAGAAGAGTGGATTAAAGAAAAGTGTTCAGAAGTGGAAAGAGAAATGAACATTGGTAAAATAGACGGAGCATACAGGAAAGTTAAGGAAAATTTTGGGGTACATAAATTAAAATCTAATAATGTGTTAAACAAAGATGGTACACCTATATATAATACGAAAGGTAAAGTCGATAGATGGGTGGAATATATTGAAGAATTATACGGAGGAAATGAATTAGAAAATGGTTTTATAGAGGAAGAAGAGGAAGTTGAGGAGGATGAAATGGGAGAAACAATACTGAGATCTGAATTTAAGAGAGCATTAAAAGATTTAAATGTCAGAAAGGCTCCTGGAATAGACGGAATACCTGTAGAATTACTGCGCAGTGCAGGGGAGGAGGCGATTGATAGATTATACAAACTGGTGTGTAATATTTATGAAAAAGGGGAATTTCCGACAGACTTCAAAAAAAGTGTTATAGTAATGATACCAAAGAAATCAGGGGCAGATAAATGTGAAGAATACAGAACAATTAGTTTAACTAGTCATGCATCAAAAATCTTAACTAGAATTCTATACAGAAGAATTGAGAGGAGAGTGGAGGAAGTATTAGGAGAAGACCAATTTGGTTTCAGGAAAAGTATAGGGACAAGGGAAGCAATTTTAGGCCTCAGATTAATAGTAGAAGGAAGATTAAAGAAAAACAAACCAACATACTTGGCGTTTATAGACCTAGAAAAGGCATTCGATAACGTAGACTGGAATAAAATGTTCAGCATTTTAAAAAAATTAGGGTTCAAATACAGAGATAGAAGAACAATTGCTAACATGTACAGGAACCAAACAGCAACAGTAGCAATTGAAGAACATAAGAAAGAAGCCATAATAAGAAAGGGAGTCCGACAAGGATGTTCCCTATCTCCGTTACTTTTTAATCTTTACATGGAACTAGCAGTTAATGATGTTAAAGAACAATTTAGATTCGGAGTAACAGTACAAGGTGAAAAGATAAAGATGCTACGATTTGCTGATGATATAGTAATTCTAGCCGAGAATAAAAAGGATTTAGAAGAAACAATGAACGGCATAGATGAAGTCCTACGCAAGAACTATCGCATGAAAATAAACAAGAACAAAACAAAAGTAATGAAATGTAGTATGAATAACAAAGATGGACCACTGAATGTGAAAATAGGAGGAGAAAAGATTATGGAGGTAGAAGAATTTTGTTATTTGGGAAGTAGAATTACTAAAGATGGACGAAGCAGGAGCGATATAAAATGCCGAATAGCACAAGCTAAACGAGCCTTCAGTAAGAAATATAAGTTGTTTACATCAAAAATTAATTTAAATGTCAGGAAAAGATTTTTGAAAGTGTATGTTTGGAGTGTCGCTTTATATGGAAGTGAAACTTGGACAATCGGAGTATCTGAGAAGAAAAGGTTAGAAGCTTTTGAAATGTGGTGCTATAGGAGAATGTTAAAAATCAGATGGGTGGATAAAGTGACAAATGAGGAGGTATTGCGGCAAATAGATGAAGAAAGAAGCATTTGGAAAAATATACTTAAAAGAAGAGACAGACTTATAGGCCACATACTAAGGCATCCTGGAATAGTCGCTTTAATTTTGGAAGGACAGGTAGAAGGGAAAAATTGTGTCGGCAGGCCACGTTTGGAATATGTAAAACAAATTGTTAGGGATGTAGGATGTAGAGGGTATACTGAAATGAAACGACTAGCACTAGATAGGGAATCTTGGAGAGCTGCATCAAACCAGTCAAATGACTGAAGACAAAAAAAAAAAAGAATCTAAGGTTTTTAAGTTTCTTGAAAACATTAGTTTAATATTAAGCTACTTTAAAAAAGTTGTACTCTTGAACTCTTGAAATTTTATTTTCATCTAAATACATACCTACAAACATATGAGTGTAAACAAATGTGCAAACCAGACACATGTAATTACCAAAATTGAATATATATTCACTCACATATTTTTTCATTAAATTTTAGACAATATGAAGCTTATAAGAATCATACTTTTGGAGTAAAACAGTTATTATATTTATCTAAGCAAATGTTTTTTAACACAATATGCAGTTATTAGTAATACAACATAACTGTCATGTATGTGCTTTGTACTCAAATAATACTGAAAAAATTCTTGGAATCTAATACTTCATTATACAATAATGTAATGAATCATCATTTACTGTCTTTATGCATTCTCGGTATATAAATACGTATACAAGTAATGCTTAGTTGGTGCATAAGTATAAGCAACCTTGCTTGCATAGTCAGCTAGTAAAAAAGTCGTTTCTGTACTGTTTTTAACTTTTTTGTACAATAATCAATATCATAACTACAGTTCAGTATTAGAAGTATCTATAATTCAAAACAACTTTAATCAGTATTTTAGTTGTTATTTGTTTTTTTTTGATCGCTAAAATATGCATGAAGAAACAAAATTTATGTTCTTTTATTGTAGAAGAAAAATTACTTATAATAGAAGAAGAATAAAAAGTTGGTAATCAGGCTAAATTTCTGTTAGTCTGATTACCATCAATGATTTTATCTGAGAAAGAAGGATGTGTAAAAAAAAAACTGAATTTTGTTATGCTGTTACTACAGAAAAATTCCATATGTCCTATCATACGTATATGAAGTATATCATATGTCCTTGGACTAACCAAATCATTAATTAAAGCTGATTTCAAAGCAGCTTGAAGATGAATTAAAATTTTTTGCATAAAATAATCTGGCAAAAAGATGAAAAACAAGCACTTTTCAGTGATTTCCTATGTTTACAAATAAAAAATACTAAGAAAAATCATTTGTAGTTAATTGAAAGTAACATAAAAGTGCAATAATTTGCACTTTTCTTAGAAAAGTGAAGAATTATTTGCTTTCTTAAACAGGGACACTAGATTAAAGCCTGGTATATTTTGAAATATAGTTTCATGCAGATGTTAAAAAGGTGGTGAAAAATTAATATTAATTGATTTATAAATTAATATATATATATATATATATATATATAAAACGCCATTTTAAATGAAGAAAACACAGGGTAGGTTATACAAGGGTACAACATACAAGCTAGGATATTCTGATATGAACATTATTGTTGGAGTTTAAATTTTTGAAAAAAATTCATTTTACCTTTTCCATAGCCAATATCCAGTTTAAAATTGTCGCCACCATAGATTCCATCTGAAAGCCTACCAAGACCGGCAGTCAAAAATCCTCTTTCCCTTATTCCATCATAAGAAAGATCACTTAACTCTTGACCAGGATCCCATGTCTGATCTACAGGAAGTTGATAGCTGACTATTCCTTCTAAAAAAAAAAAAATTGATTCGTATTTTTGACACTTAATGATAGTTATTTGCTGAATAGAATATTTGTACAAACCCATTTGGAATATTACACAGTTTCTTTCTGGACATACTTTTGGGCTTTTCGAGATAGGTTGATCAGATTTGGTTTGATTAATTCAGGCTTATGTTCGAAGTGTAGGGCCATTGATGACGTGTGCACAATGACTTATATGTCTGCTCCATGTATGAAGCTGAACATACCATAGTAGCAAGAGAGCTTGCAAGGATCTCTGCAAGTTAATTGGAAAACCGAAAGGGAATAGAACATAGTTGCTAACTTCCTCAGATTCTTAGCCCTGCAGAGAATGGCTGAGGGAGTCTGATGCTGTTATGGATGTAT
This sequence comes from Lycorma delicatula, assembly GCF_047948215.1. NCBI lineage: Eukaryota > Metazoa > Arthropoda > Insecta > Hemiptera > Fulgoridae > Lycorma > Lycorma delicatula. Next base: position 112,920,290 of record NC_134462.1, read on the forward strand.
AAAATAGCAACCTGAGTAGCTAGAGGTTCGTCTGGGTGCTTACTTCGTCAAAATAAGCATTTTGGCATTGAGTCTTGGTTAGCTGGATATTCCCTGTTAGGATGAAACGGATGTGTGGAGAACTCTGTGTTGGAGCTGCGGTATGGGAGGGTGTAGGCATTGACCTCGCTTCCGAAAGAGGATCAGAGCAGAGAGAGATAGGGTATGTTTTCGTTCGAGGTTTATTAAACTTGTGAACTTGTTTCTTGATTTTGAAGTAAATCAAGAGATTTTTTAATTATACGACAAAATTGTCGTAGTAGCGATCAACACTTGTTTTATTGGTATGAGGATAGTATTTTGGTGTTTAAATACTCAATCAAGTAATGATCTGGGTGCATAGTCTAATTGAAGTTAGATATAGGAAGAATTTTTGTCTGAAACCTTCGCACAATCCTCCTTAAAATTAGATGAAGGTGCCGGGATCGCGCTTCCGCGAATCGGTTAATTTTACAGTTCAGGGTTCTAAGTGATGGTAGGTGGTCGTGGTTGGAAGAGGACATACGAAGGAGATAGTAAGTTGTGTAAATACACTGATGGAAAGTCTTCCGAGGCATTTGCATCGGTGGCATCCTGACAGAGGCCAAACAGATTACTATGTTGTGTTGTGTTAAGTTTAGAGGGTCTAAAAGACGACCACCGGTAAAGCCCATCAGGACTAGGAACGCAGGGGGTGGTCTGGAGATCGGGATCGTCACAAGGCGGGTGGTGTCGTCCCCTATGGAGGTCATAATGTATAAACACAATTATGAAATCAACTGAAAAAATTAAAGATAAAATTGAAAAAAATTATTATGTACTCTGATCTGCCAGTAAGTGAAAAAAAAATTGAGAAAGACTTGCACGTTAGCAGTAACGAACTAGATATCTACCACAAAACAGTTTTAAACCGTATGAAGAAGGCTGAATATAAAGAAAACGATGTTTGAGCATGACTTAACAATGAAACATTTAATGGATCGGATCTGCGAATCGTTGATAAAATGGAACGAAATCGTAAAATTTTAGAAACGGCTCATAACGGGCGATGAAAAATTGATCGCGTACGACAACAATATACGGAAAATATCGTGGTCAAAACAAACGGTAGCAAAGGAGGATTGTCGCCAAAAACCAACTGATAATTGTGTTTGGTATGAAAAGAGTTAAAGAAATAGCCATAGATATTTGTTTTTTATTTAAAGTAAAATCTGAAACATTGTTTGGTTTATGCGACTTAAAAAAATAATCTTTAATTGTTAAAACTATTTTTATTTTGTTTATTATCATACAAATACATTTTTTTATTGGTTCAATGCTTGTTTTTTTTTATGTCTGGTTATAATGTATTTTTTTTATCACATTTACATTGACGGAGGACTTTCAGTGTACATCGACATTCAAATTAATAGTTTACACAGAAATAAAATAAATAACTACAAAATTCGTTGTAAAGCCGCATTTTGAAAAATAAGTATTGGAGAAAAATTGCAATATTCTAATTTAGTGTGGCCCTTAAAAATTTTAGGTCATCGTTGTAGGCACTGGTGAAATTTTGATTGGCCTGGCCTGTTCTACAGAGATGGGATTATGATTTTACAACAAATGGCAAAAGGTGATCGATTAAAACAGCACATATTTCGTTTAACAAAATTAATTTGAAATATTAAAAAAAATCTTGTTTTAGTTTTCCATTAAAATACAAAACACATTTTACCACAACTCATTATGTTTCTACAGGGAGGTATTAAGGTTAGGTTATTCCTTTCTTTTGTTACAATGGGGAGGAACTGTTATTAGCATTATAAACATTTGATATTTTGTTTCATAGCATGAGTTGTTCAAAACTGTCTATTAATTGATTATTTTGTTAATGTGATTATTATTATTTTTTAATTTAGTTTTCTTCACTTGAAGAAAACTAAAAATAACTACAGAAAAATAATAACTAATAATTAGTAATTGTAATAATTAATTAAATTTTGATTTAAGTACTGTATTTATGTAAAAAAAAAAAACCAAAACAGGATAAAAAATAATAAAGTAACAGCCTGGTTATTTGTAAACAACTGGTTAAAGTAACAGTATGGACCAATTTTTTAAATAAGTGTTATTGATTTTATAAATATAAACTTTTAAACTGAAGGTGGTTTTGGGGTCTAGGATATGTGAAACACGAAGATAGGTCAAAATTTTCTGGAAGTCAAATCAAGGTACCCATTACAATAGGTTTCTTATGAAATCTACCTAAAATATACAAACAAAAAAAATGAAATCTCTTGACTAGGAAATGTGGAATGAATGATTTTTAAACTTCAGGCCTCCTTCTGAGATTAAAGAATACTAAAAAAATTGAATAGTGACCATTATATTTTCTATAATTATCTGAAAAAAATTTACAAAGATATATATATCAAGTAGATAGATGTGTAAGATTTCCCAAGAGAATTTTTATAAAAAAAGATAATAGAAATAAAAATATAGAACAAAATATTTTTCATAACCTACACAATTAAAAAAAAATCAAACCCTAGAAAAAAATTGTTCTTTTAATGAACAGTTTTAAAATTTTCTATAATTTCAGTTTAAGGTTTTCAGTAAAATCGGTTTGAAATATTAAATAATTTGTAAACAATGAATAGATTTAAACTTTCACGGTAAAAAGTTGCTTAAATCATGTTTTTATTTATTAGAAACTTGTGATTCCTATTTTTTTTATTATTAAACAACACATATAGTTTTTATAATGTTAAGATTAATTACTATTCTGCGTCAACTATGTGAAAGTGTTTACATGAATATAATAATGAACTTCTTTAAAAAACTTTTTAATGAAAGTGATGTGTATGTATATGAACTGATTTAGCTACACTTATGGGAATAAATTATTGTACAAAACTATTTTTGTGAGCATCAGGTCTTTATATGTAACACTCAGATTGAAATTCAAACATTTATTTGTTTCAAATTTTTTTCTGAATTAGAAAACTTTAATTTTCATTTTTTGAAAATGTTCTCATATGAATCACTAGTGCAATAACTGTGAAAAAACTTCCTTCTCTGAGAGGGTTTTGTCTTGCAACTATTAGGGCTACGCTGATAGCAGAATTTTGTATAACTTATAAGATGGGTAACACATCATATACGTGTACATTATTTGAGAATGTGACCATGCTTTTTAGAATAGATGCTCAGTATTATTCGTGTAATAAACAAGGTATGGGAGCAAAGAAAGCAAAACAACTGTTAAATGAAAGTACTTAATTTAATACTTAACTTAATTAGGCTATAAATCCCCTTTTCAAACATTTAATGACTTATTACACCATGTAAACAGGAGATATAATCTGGTTAAGATTTAATAAGATTACTATATCAATTGAGAAATGTTCTATACTAAGCATGCTACCACAGTCTTAATAAAATGCACAGTGGATTTGCAATTTTTAACAAGTCATAGCTGTGTAGTCAAACATCTATGCAAGATTAACATCTACCATTCTTATAGGCTTTTTTATTAGTAATTCTGCTCATCTGCAGAATTCTAAACATCTGGCAAGTCAGTTAGGATATGTGAAACACGAAGATAGGTCAAAATTTTCTGGAAGTCAAATCAAGGTACCCATTACAATAGGTAGGTTAGGTTTCTTATGAAATCTACCTAAAATATACAAACAAAAAAAATGGCTTAATATTGTATACTAGCTTTACAAGATCAGCTAGTCTTAGATTCAGTTCACAGTAATAGTTTAAAATTTTTTCCATCTTTATTTTAGTCATAACACGTCTTCCTTAATAAAGTATATTTTAAAACATGAAAGTGAGAGAAATGAAGAAATAAAGATACATTGTTATTTACATCCATAATACCATTACTATGTCTAAGTCTAGAAAATTTGCTTTTGTCCTCGGAAGCACTAAGATAAGATTATATCCATTGAAAGAGCGAGCATTTATAAATCGATTTGAAAAAAGTAATAGTTTTATTTAAGATTATGTACGGCGAACTAATATAACTATATAAGACTGCTTGGACAAGAAGAAGAGTCAGTAAGAAGAGAGTATAAATGACATGTATTCAACATGATTGTTAGATGGCATTATCAGTGAACATTTAGCAACAGCGTGTAAAGTGATGTCACAAACATTCCAGTGTAGATGGTGGGTGAAAGCAGGAAGTTGATCAGTGAGTTACTGATAGCCAATTGTGAATCGAGTGTTAAATGAATTCATAAATTGTTCTATTGTAAACAAGAAAGGTATTTATAGTGAATGGAATTGTAAAACCTTAGACTTGTCTATATTGCTATTAATGCAATACTAGTTAGAGGTGTTAATATTAGTGATCATTATGTGTCTTTAGTCAGTGGGACTGTATTCTGGTTTGTATGATTTAACTACTTTTAAATAAATCCTGAACTTATTGGAAATTCTATTTTGTTTGCAATTTATTGATTATTATTATTTCTGTTTATTATTACTATTTTCATTATTAATATTATTGATTTGCCATATTCTATAATTAATAAGTTGTATTCATATAAATATTTTTCATTGTTAGTCTCTGAATATCCTAGTCGAGCCGTGACTACGCGACAATATAAATAAATATATATATAATGATGGAAATGGATAATCTGGATAAAAATTAAATAAAAAATATATTTAGTCATAATATAAAAAAGCAAAATATAAATAATAAAAGTATGATTACAAAATATGAGGTTATTAAAATAAAAATAGACTTTATAATAATGATTTAATATTATCAAAGTCAAACAAACCTAATACACCAATTATTATGCACAAAGACAAATACAAAGAACATATGAATAATTACATTGAAGGAAATAATTTAAAAAAAAATAAGACCCAACAAGCAAATAATTAAGAATTGTAAAAGATATGTAAATAGAAACCAACATTTAATTATGATAATAAATTACGTTATCATTCAAGATTATCCCTATGCAGTATCACCCCCCGAAAACTCACTAGACTACTAAAATTACATAAAATAAATAATGCTACAAGATCTTTAATAAATTTTAAAACTGCATGCTTTCATAAATTACTTTGAATAAAAATGAATCTAACTCATAAACAAAAAGTAAAAAATGATAACTACGTAATAAATAAATTAAATTCTATTAAAATTAATTATAACACAAAAGTGGTAAGTTCTGTATGATATCACTAATATGTTCCAGTCGACAAGACAATAGAAATAATAAAAATTAGATTATAAGTAACTTCAAAATACACCATTGCATTAAACATTACTATAATAAATATATGTCTTCAAAATTATTTTAAATATGAGAATAATTGTTATTTACAAACAGAAGGCTGACCAATGGGATTCCATATTCCTGCTATTATGCCTGAGATATTTAAATTTAAACAAGATTTTGAAAACAAAATAGTTTATTGGCACATTAAATATAAACCAAATATTAGAGTGGATAAGATGTGTAGATAATATTTTGGTAATTTATAACTCAACTCTAAATAATGAACATTTGATCATTTATAATGTGAATTTAAAATTTGCATATGAAATATAAAATCAACGGAAAAATACACTTTTTAGATAGTGTCAAAATAAACAGAAACAATATAATAAAAACATCAGTTTATAGAAAATATACAACAAATAATATTACAGTACATTTAAATTCTGACCACCTATGGTCATACAAAAATAATATAATATAAAAACATGATATTTAGATTTTGTCTTTATTTTTATTTCATTATACAAAAAAACAAACTCAAAAAAGAAATATATGGAATAAAATAAATATCAATATTAAATGGTTTTTTTTTATGAAAAAATTATAGAAAACAAAATTATAAAAAACAAAATAAAAAATACCAAGATAATTATACTGAAGTACAATTACAAAAAGTAACACAAATATTAATAATAGTTATACCTAAAATACAATTAAACATATAAAATAATAGAAAAAATTATTAACATATATGATAAAAATCAAATAATCACATTATAAAATATTTAAAAAATAACAGTAATAAAAGTAATAGAGGAATTAAAAAGAATTTACAAAATTAAATGGAACAAATGTAATAATAATGATATGTAATTATATTGGTAAAACTCGTTTAAAAAAGATTTACACAACATTATACAGAATACAAAAACAAAAAAATGAAGTATATTAATGTAGCTGACCATCTGTTAGAACACAAATATAGTATTACAGATTGCAAAAATAATTTAGAGATTTTGAAGATTTGTAATAATGATAAAAAATGAATACACTAGAGAAATATTACATTTATAAATATAAACAAAAATATAAAATGATGAACCACCAGATCACATTCGAAGATGATTTAATTAAAAACATAATAAAATTAATAGTTGGCAATAATGACAAATAAAACGAAGGAAAATGCTATGTTTTAAAGATTACATCATTCTGGTACTGGACAGCAAAATTTACATATACGCTTCATAATATTATTCAAAATTTTCAAAATATAAAACATAATCTTGAATAAAATGATAAACAATTAAAAGAATATGTTTTTAACGTAATAGATATAAAACTTACACACACCTTTTCTCAGCACCTACTGATGATAATTGTTTAAAAATCAAAATGGACATTTAATTTGAAATTTTAAGTTTATCATCTGTAAAACTGATAATTTTCAACAGAAAAATAAATTGTTTTACATAGTTAAGCCAGTAAGTAAGCAACTGTTATTTTGTTTTTAATTCAATTCTATTAGAGTTACTGGTAGAATTACATCTATTAAATATTTACTCTGCTTAACAAATAATTAAAGAGGTTGATTTAATAGCTGCTACATAAAGAAAACTATAAATAAGAAAAAACGAACGATTACAAACAGAAAACTCTACATAGTAACAACAATTTAAAACAAAAAAAGACCACACAAGTTTGAAAAAATCTTCTGTATCTTCATTGTCAAAAAAAAAAACAATCTTAAGATAACTAAAATTAAAGAAAAATAAGAATTGTAAAGATTAGGAACATAGAAAGAAAATAAGATAAAAAAGTAAAATTAAAGTATTTATAAAAAAAAATATATTAACTTGAAAAGAATACTAATAAGCTTAATAAATATGGTTGAACCATAACAGTATGATGACGTAGGAATAGTGTGGTAGGGAGGTGGGCCCCTAGCCTCAGTAACTTTTTCTTCTGAACATCAAAATTTTAAATTATTTTAAGTGATATTAAGATAAAAGAAGATGAAAAAATGAATTATATAGGTTGAGAAAAATCATTAACTGATAAGAGTTAATGTAAATGGATGATATCGATCTACCATGTGTTTATTACTAAAAAATCCATCTTATGATTATAAAGAATAAATGTGGATTTGATAAAATTGATTGGCATGTAGTATAATTAATTATATAAAAGAAAATTGTTCTTACTTCTGTCTCATCTATTGTTGAAAAAGATTGCAGTTACAAAAATTGCTGTTGTTTCATTTATGCAAATTAAGAATTTGATGTAAAACATATGCAATGCCAACAATTACCAGTACAACTACACTGGGATGAAATGCATTACTAAAGTTAATAAAGTACGTTAATAAAGAAAATAATGGCTATAATATAAATTTTTTAACTGAGATAAATAATTTGAAGGTAAAATTTTATTTAAAATAAATTTAAAAAAACTGAGTGAAGAATTTTGGATGGTTATAAACTATGATAAAATAATTAAAGTATGTTTATAAATATCTTTTACTGACTTATACATAATAAATTGATAGACTATAATAAACTGATAGTACTTACTATAATAATAAATATCTTACTATAATAAATTGATAGATTATTTTCAAATATTAAAAACCTCTCCGCTGTTGGTATGCTACATTAAAATCATACAGTTTAATGTATAAATATCATACAAATATGTTTAATAAATTTTTGTAAATTTTAAAAGTTATTTTATTTTGTAATTAACTTTAAAAAAACATCAATGAATTTTGTCTTTCAGAAGATGCCGTTAAATTAAAAACAGTTACTTAAAACTTATTAACCTTAATTTGTTGATAACAAACTGTAGAATTATGAATTAAAATTGTATTTAACAATTTTTATTTATTTATTAGTATTAACATATCACTTTTTTGGAAATTTATTTAGGCCAATTTTATTTTTATTTTGGTATGTTTAGGCCTACAAAAACATTGACAGTTTAAAAAAAAATGTTTGTAGGATAAAATGCAGATTAAATAATACACCTTTGCTAACTACAAAAATTTACAACTGGTCCATCAGAGGACTTTCTTTACATAATAAAAATTGGATTATCAAAATATATCCCTTTACTAAAGAGTAAGTGTTAAATATTAAAAAAAAAAAAAAAAAAAACAAAACATAAGGGTTAAATTGAGAACCTCTTCCTTTATTTGAAACTTCTTAAAAAATAACTACAATTTGATAACAGATTATTACTAAATAAAATTAGTATTTAAATGAATAGAACCAAAAATAAAATGCTGGGATTGTCTTAGTAGCTGAGGTAGCAGGCAAGTTTGTCTGTTACACAAGGTTCCAGGTTCACAGCTAGTGTATGAAAAATTTGAGTCAACTCCATTGTAGTTGATGAAACTGATAAAAAATTTAAAAAATTCTCAGGGAAATTATCCAAAATGGATATGTGGGTAGATCGATAGTAACTCTCTTTTAATCTTACATACTCATAGCTTTTAACTTTTTTATTCTCATGTTTATAACATATATAACTCTGCCATAGGCTGTGTTGAGAAAAAAGGAGGGAAAATATATGGTCATTCCTGAGTTTTGGGGACACTGATGTCGAGAGATGTTTTCATTAAATACCATGATTCTGTAGTTTGCAAATTTATCTGCTTACATGATCAGCAAATTCTATTCTAATAAGAAACAAGTGGAGGTGAGCAAGTGTATCTTAATTAAAATTTTTCAGGTAGGATATAGTTACTCCTACTGAAGGATCTTATCCTTTAGATTAGGGACTGAGCACTGGATTAACAAACCAACCTGATAAAAGATTTACGCTCGTTGTGGATCTTAAAATACAGCTTCAGAATGGACAGATAAATTGAAATGGAAAATGTATTTAAGAAGTGGTTGGGGGAAGATTTTCAGAAGATGGGAAGATTGCAGAGGGGGGATAGGAGGCACAAAGATGACTGGAAGAATGTAATACAGGAAGCTAGGACTCTTCAAGGGCTGTAGTGACAGGATAAGATATAAAACTTATATGGTTACAACAGTTGTCAACTGTTGATATTAAAAGTAACATTAAATAAACAATTTACAACTGAAACATTTGCATACATAATATTTTATCGTTATTGCAACATTCCACAAGATAAGAGTGATATAATTCATGAATAAATGTATAAGTATTATTTAAGATCATAGAATTCTATTGGTAATGACCAGTAAATAATTAATAACCTAATTCATCAATTCTTTTTTTTCAGTGATAATTGAGTGCTGATTAAAAAATTGTGTTTGTTAACGCTTTTAACATAAACATTTATTTAAAATAAAGTATCATAAAAATGGTATATAAGGTATTATGATTATGCTAATTAGTTCTAATCTTCCATGATTTACAAAAACTTCCTAACAACAGCTTAATAGCTTTGATGAGAAATTACTCAACTTCCTAAGGATTTATGCTCATATACTCTAAAGGATCTAGTTCCTAGAAGCTAGGCTTCCTTTATTGTGTCCAACTAACTGTAAAATTTCCCTTTAAAACTGGGAAAAGGTTATATTGATATTACTCTTGTAACACACTGTGCAAGACCGATAATGGGAATTTCTGGTTCAAAGCTATTACTGATTGCTGCTTAATAATCTATAAAATAGCACATTTCATTCAAGGTGAGTCAAATGAATCAGGAAGCTATTTCCTTAGTGAAACTAAAGACCAAGATAGGCTGATTACAGAGTTATACTGCCATTGCATGTCTAGTATGTAGCATGATGCAAATTTGTAGTGAAAGAAATTAACTCCAATCTCGGAGGGTACTTCATACCTATGATATAGAAAAGGATTCTGTTGCCTCACACGCAAAGCTTAAAGCCATGTTGTAATGAATAACAAAGTCTGTTTTCCAAAGCAATAATGGTGGAGTAGAGATATTCTGGAAGACCTCTGATCTGAGTGACTCACAAATAGGGATGAGGGCTATCATTTTATAATACATTATCAATTTTTATACATGTATTAAAGTTAAATAAGAACATCTGAATTAATTATATGATTTATTTTTTGTTGTCTGTGTTTAGTAATTTAATTTTTTCGCAGTGAAATTACACTATTTAAAAAAAGCAATGATAAAATGACATCAAAGCAGTCATCAGAAATAAATAAAATGTTTAATTAACTTGAATAAAATCAACCCACAACGAACAGTTTCAAGTAATGCATACTGATGATCTTATGGAAGTATTATTTTTCCAATGGATATATATAATAATATATTATATTTTTTTCCTAAGAATTTATCTTTGCTGATGAGTTTGAAGCTTAATATCTTACTTTATAATCATGTTCAAAATTTTAAAATGTTATTATTTTATCCCAATTACATTTTTGTTAAACTACAAACTTTGATTATGTTATGGATAGATATTTCATTTCAAAAACTGAAAAAAAAACATTGTTAAAATTACAGAAAATGATCTTTTCTGACTGTTTTTAGCTGATTTTGGTAGAATAATTTTCTCTAGTTTTAACTATGTTCATTTGGAAAGGTGAGAAGAGCTACAACACCAAAGAGATGAAGTGACAAAGTGAGCATACATTGACTGATTAAAATAATATTATCGAAAAATTTAATATCATCTCATGAACATTTAAAATAAATATATATCCTCCAAGTTACATAAATATCTTTTTAATATTCATTTTTGTAGTTATCATTATATTTCGAAAATGATTTAATATGGTATGGGTAATAATCTAAACGTATGAAAGTTGGATGCGCATTTCAGAGTTGTGCAAATGGTGTCGAGTTAGTGTCAGTCATACCATTTGAGGTTCGAGTCTAGTAAAGGTTTATTTATTTATTCAAGATCTATTGGCATGAGTGTCAGTTGTTTATACAACAATAATGTATGTACAAGCTTCATGTTATTGCTGAGTATAATAATAAAATGGTAGCCAGTAAACAGGACTAACGAACAGATAGCATTAACATTTAATTACTATGATTAGCACTTAATCTAAACAAAAAAAAGGGCTTAATTATTGTGCTACCATAATGCTAATGACAGTATTTTTACTTTTAATTTTTTGGTGATTAATTCACCACAAACTTCAAGTTTATGTGTGTGAGTGTATGTGCGCGTGCATGTGGGAAGATGGTGTAAAAATTTCGTAAATTGTAAAAAATTCCAAGATAGATTGATACCTAGCAACAACCAAATGAAGAGGTGAGATGCTACCATTCTACTATAAAAATAAAATATACTTTATGTTTTTTTGATAAAAACATACTTTCAAAAAGTAAACAGTATCTTTTAAAACAATAAAGAAGAATTGGAATAAATCTAGGACATATTATGAAAACGCATTATGAGGGCAAATTAAGTCATTTCAGTCTAGATTCCGTAATTTTTATTTAGTGATGCTTCTTTCAATTGTTTGTAATCTAATTTTCTTTTACCTAACATTTCATGAATAATTTTATGTTTTATAAAATCGTTAAATTCAATAAATTTATAAAACGGATGCATATATGTAAATAAAGTGCCATAATTATGATTGATCTGACTCACAAATACTCTAAAAAATGATAGTTATTCTTAAGAATAAGAAGCATCTCATGCCTGACCCCCTGCAGAGTGAATTAATTTTTTATTAATTTCATCACCAGGTCAAATATACAGTTCGATAACAGCAAACACAGCCCACCGAAATGCAGGTGATTTTGAGCACTAAATTGACACACCTTTACTCTGTCTGCTGTAGGTACTGGCTATATATTGAACATCATTAACTTCAAAGAAAGTAAATATGAACAGTTGGTTTAAATTTATCACAGCTATTAGAAACAATGGGAAATAATAGTGTAAAGCAACAAATCGATTCACCTTTTTGTAATGGAACAATGTGTTTAGATAAAGTCATTCAACTCAGCAAGGAAATTGAAAGAGAATATAAAAAAGTTAATTTTAAAAATAATTGTACAATTCAGTAAACAAAACACGAACAGAATGAGTAGAATGTTTTTACCACCTGCAAAAACAGATGTTGTGAGCAGGGAGCTTAAATATATAACTACAAATTAAGCATACAATATATCATACAGTTATTTATGAACATAAACCGTAAATGTTTATACAGGTAAGTTTATATACTAAACAATTATCTTAACTGTAAATACCATACAAAGGTATATAATAGGACGCATTATATTAACAAAAATGATGAAAACCTATTTTGAATTTAGTAAAATATCTTTAACAATAAATATTATTTTTTTATCATTAATTTTACAAACAGTTAATTAAAACCAAAATAATTAGTCCACTGATGATTTGTTTTCTACATTAAATAAGTTGATAATAAGAAGGATTCAGAATAAGCAATATAATCCCAAAACAAAAGCTAGAGATATTCTTTCTATTACTTGGTTAAATGTAAAATTGTTTATAACAGTTATATTGTAGATGATTTCCTTAGAGGGTGTATTTTACTTTACAGCTAGAATATGGCAATGAATATTATTAAATTATAATCCATTATATTAAAAAGTGGCGATATTGTAGTTTAACTTTGCTGGCATTTGTAGAGAGATTCAAATTTAATCTTTCTCTTATGATAACGTTGAAAATTTTTTTAATGGCTTTATTATATTACTTCTTTTCTTATTTATTTTTGTTCTTAACAAAAGCAAAAAAAAATTATATTTTTACAATTTTATAAAAATATTTTTTAAAATAATTACAAAAAAAAAATTGAATCGTCTGATCGCTTCAAAGCGATCAGACGTGCTGTTGTTGAGCTCCTTGATTTTTGTGATTTTGACCGGGTTTTTTGTTGTGCTTGTTGGATTCGTGCGTTGGAAATTGTGGTGAATATTTCTCTGGACATGTTTTTCTAATTTTTATGATTTTTGGTTTGAGGAATAACGTTTTATTAAGAGTTTATTGTGTTTGACCTTATTGCCAAAGGTAATACGGATGATAGTTGTTCCGTCTTTGTGCAATACAAGATTTGACAAGAGTTCTAAGACAAACAAGGACTTAGGAAATTTTTCATATTCTATTATAGTTCCGAGTGAATTATTTCAAGTCTTGAGACACTGTTATAAGGGGATTACATTTCTTGGTTTTTCTACATTCTCCTTTATCCTATCCTCAAATCCTCCCCTGGATCTATCCGATCTGTGTCCCTTCTGATCCTGCTACCAAATTTTTGAAATTTTCCGAACCCATTTTTGAGGGGGTAGATATCCTCAACTGCCCCATTTTTTTTGAACTTATATATTTTACCGTCCCCCAAAAATTCCCCCGAAATACGACGTGTGGATACTCAAATTACTTGGAATTAGCCCTGAACAAGAATCTTCAATCAGATGAGGCATAGGTCCCTCCCTTTGGAAGAGGGAGGAAGCTCATTGGGCACCTCTGAACCCTCCAGTGTGCCCCAAAAGAAATCTGTGGAATTAAAAGGCAAGAAGAGGTTCCGTCAGGCATCGTCTGAGGAAGAGGAACCCCCAACCCGGTAGGCGGGTTGAAGGAATTATCCAATCGTTTGAGGTTGGTTTTACAAATTTTGAAGCAAAATCTGGGTTCTGGTCTCGGTAAGCATATTTTACAACTTGTGAAGGAAATAACAGCGGTTCTTAATGGATTTAAGGAACTTTCTGAGATGTCCCCGCCAGGCGATACAGACCGATGTCGTGCGTGAGCCGGATATTAATGACATACTTACAGCTAAGTTGTTGGATGAAGAGATTATTGACTTGCTACTGCGTAGCTGGCCAGTGTAGTGGCAGGGTAAATAAGTTGAAGGCCCTGCCTCCTGAGTCCGGGGATATCTGTAGATTTAGTTCGAGCGCGGGGGAAAGATGATGACCAGACGAGATCTGCGTCTCTCAAACCTGGAGATATAGTGCATGACGTGTCGTCAATCATGGGGAAGTACTCGGCCTCCTCTGACAGGAATAGGTTAAAGATACATTATAATTCTTCGGCCGGCGAGCGCGCCTCTTAGGCGGTGATACTGAACGCACTGAGACGTGTGCTACTGAATTCGAGTCCTCGGTGTTCATTTTGCCCGCTGGATCTGTCGGAAATCATGTGAGAAAACCTTTTTTGGTCTTTCTGTTAAGGGAACGTACTGAGTAAAAATCGTGGCGCCGCAACCAGTTGATCCTTTAGGTCAGATGCAGTCTGAGGTGGGAGGTCGGAAACGGTCAAAGCCCCCAGTAGAATACAGTCGAACGGTTATTGTCCGGGCGGAGGGCAAACCATATGCTGCCTTGCTCCGAACAATGAAGACGGCAGTGACAAAAGAAGAAGCGAGAGAAGTTTTACTTTAAGGCGGGACAGAAATGAAGAATTATATGTCAAGAATAAAAGGCTCGACTATGGCGGAGCAGTTTACCTCTGTGCTCAGAGACAAAGCGGCTGATTTATATGTTGATGTGCGGTCGCGTGGTGACAGGCGAGCCGTAGGAACCCACCGGCTTGGTCTAATGGTTAACGCGTCTTCCCAAATCAGCTGATTTGGAAGTCGAGAGTTACAGCGTTCAAGTCCTAGTAAAGCCAGTTATTTTTAATGGATTTGAATACTAGATCGTGGATACCGGTGTTCTTTGGTGGTTGAGTTTCAATTAACCACACATCTCAGGAATGGTCGAACTGAGAATGTACAAGACTACACTTCATCTACACTCATACATATCATCCTCATTCATCCTCTGAAGAATTATCTAAACGGTAGTTACCGGAGGCTAAACAGGAAAAAGAAAAAGGCGAGCCGTAGGACACATAAAAGATATAGATGCAGACATTACTGAGTCAGAAGTAAAGGCAGCTATTACAAAGATCGTAGGCGAAGAGGAAGAGTTTAAAATCTCCTCAGTCAGACCCGCATTTGAGGAAACGAAGAACGTGATCGTCATAACTTCACTTACGGCGCACGTAAATTAGCTAAAAAGAAGATCAGGATTGGTTGGGTCCATTACAGAGCCTACATTAGAGACAACTTCGAAAGATTTTACCGATGTTGGAGCGCGGACACCGAAGTGCAGTGGACCTGATCGGACGGAGTCAACTGTGCCGGTAAGGGTCGTAAGGCGATCGAATGTCGGGAGAACGTAAAATGCATTACTTGTGGTAGTCACTTACACCCCACCGGAGGCTGGATGTGTGACTCGCTCCGAAATGATTAGATTGCTATTAACAAATGGCAATCGGAGTTCGCTCCCCCACCATCTCGTGGGGGAGCTGGTGAGGAGGTATCGAGTAGACCTCTTGATCACAACAGAGCCAAACAGATATGTGGTGGCTAGACAAGATTGGTGTGCTGACACTGATGGGGACGTCGGCATACAAGATGTTAGCGGTCGTTTCGGGTGGCAATTGTTCAAACGTTTGAATGGAATCATTGCCGTTGAACTTGCAAACGCAGTTGTGATAGGGTGTTACATATCGTCAAATTATTACCTGGTGATTATGATGAATTTGTTGGCTGTCTACAAGGTGTGGTTAACAGAACCCCTAAGAAAGTCATCCTAATGGGAGATTTTAATTGTAAGTCAGTGGTGACGTAGCGATTACATGAATCATCGCGGTGAAGTATTGGTTGATTTTATTCAATCAACTGGAATATACAGTGTAAATGATAACACCCCGACTTTTGAGGCCAGAGGTCACTACTCTGTCCTCGACTTGACTCTACTGGACGACAGATGGAATTATGACTTGTGCATTTGGCGAGTATTAGATGAAGAGACGGCGAGCGATCATCACGCGACTTACCTTAACAGAGCTGATCCTGCATTTCTTTTTGCTAATCGGAAGATACCTCTATCTCTTACTCAACGTCAGACTGAACTGGTGTTACAAATGTTTCCTCCAGAATTGCAGATGTTCATCGGCCGACGCCGGACATGTTACAGGAATTGATCCGACAGAAGATGACACGAATACCGACCCGTGATGGGGGATTCAGACCTGTCTATTGGTGGTCAACTGAAATAGCTGATCTTAGAAGTCTTTCAGCGCAATAAACGTAGAAAACAGAGATTACGTCCTAACGGCGGTGCAGCTTATGAGGCCGCTGGGCAAAACTTTTTAGCTAGCAGAAAGTTGCTGAATTACAAGATAAAATGCGCCGAGGGTAAAATGGGATGAACTATGCCGTGATTTGGATAATGACCCGGGGGTGGAGGGGGGGTTTGCGAAATAGCCATGAAGCGCTTCGGCCGATGCTTGCTCATCCTCGCGAAGGATCAGGTGGCTCAACAAGTTGTTAAGACTTTTTCCACGTCCAGCTCAAGAAGTTATCCAAATTATAGATTGTGAAGTAAGACGTTTCAACCTAAACGAAGTTACTGCAGCCTTGAACAAATTAAAAGAAAAGAAGAGCTCCGGCCCGGATGGGGTATCGAGGTCCATTCTATAAAAGGTCTTATGCAGAAGGTTCCTTGGCAGATGGTTAAAATAGTTAATTATGGACTGGAGACAAGAAGCTTTCCCCGTTGCTGGAAAGAGACGCGGCTGGTGTTTCTTTCCAAGGCTAGGAAAAAAATGATTAGCCGCTGCAGTACCGTTCCTTATGTTTAATTAACAATTTGGGAAAGGCCGTAGAGAGGATGCTGGCGTTCCGTATCATAGACGAACTTAATGCGTGCGTCGGCATCCACGACAGTCAGTATGATTTTTGGCGGGGGCGGTCGACCACTCAGGCAGTAAACAAGGGTTGTTGAATGGGCGGCCAATATTCGGAGAGACACGTGGAGGATCCGGCGTATACCCAGGCTAATCTTGTTGGACGTTAGAAACGCTTTTGGGTCCCTACCCTGGGAAGTCATTATGTCAACCCTGAGAATCAAAGGTATAAGTAAATACCTCCAGAAGCAAATTAGAGGGTATTTAAGCAAACGATAAATCACTGCCGAAATGGAAGGGAATCCGCTTACTTTTCAGACTTTCGGGGGAGTCCCCAATGCTCTGTTTTGGGTCCTTTGCCTTGGTTAACTGTATACGACGAAGTTCTTAGACTGCAGATGCCAAAGTGTGTAGAATCAATAGCGTATGTCGACGATCTTGCCGTCTTTGTGGGCACCAAGATTGAAGAAGATCTACAAGAGCGAGGCAATACGGCCCTTAATACTATTAACGTGTGGTTTGGGGAGCAAGGACTCCACTTGGCTCCTTGAAAGTGTGAATTTATAACGCTCTCGGGCAGAAGAGTGATAAGACCTATTGACTTGCGTTTGGCCACGTTGCCTTTGCAGCCAAAGAACAAAGTTAAATATTTGGGTGTAATTTTAGACAAGGCCCGTCAGTTTAGTGAACACGTGAAGAGATGTTGTGAGAGCGCAGAAAGGACTATGAAACCTTTAAACAAGATATTGTCATCCCAAACAGCACCTACGGCTTCAAAGAAGAGATTGGTCATGACCGCGGTCACCTCGGCGATGATGTATGCCGTTCCGGTCTGGTTTGTGGCAGTGAATGTGAAGAGAAACTTGGCTAGGTTAAGAAGTATACACAGGACTGGACAGGACTGTATACACATACTTAAGAAGTATACACTACTGGGTGTCGCCTCGGCTTTTAGGACTGTCTCGTATGAGTCGACTTGTGTCCTGATGTCCATTCCTCCATTTGAACTGTTAGTGTAGGAGAGGGTGAGCAGGCAGGGTGGTATGAGTAAGGGTGAAGTGAAAAGAATCACCCTTAATCCTTGGAGGACTGGAGAGACTTCAGTTTGGACACAAAAATTAAAACCAGATCTTGAGACATGATGCAATAGGTGGCACGGAGAAGTTCATTTCAAACTAACCCAGATTTTCACAGGACATGGTAATTTTGAAGCCTTTCTACATTGGATAGGAAGGAGAGTGTCATCATACTGTATGTTTTGTCCTGGAGACAATGCAGTTGAACATACGCTCTTTCTTTGCCCAGAATGGGATACCCCAGTGATGGCGGGCAGGTTTAGATGGTCTTTTGCCTGAGAACTTAATCAGTTACATGTTCGCAGCTGAAAGGAATTGGAGGTTGGTAGACACATTCACTACAGAGGTTATGGGATTAAAGGATACTGAAGGTATTATGCGCGGTTTCTAGTGTAGAATAGGGTGTGGTGAATAGCTCCATTCGTGAAGGCTCGGGTGTGTCGGTTCCGATGATTGGGTGGAGACTCCTGGACTTTTTAGGCTTTTTAGGCTGGGGACTAAAAGACAGGTGTGCGGTCTCTGGGGGGAGGTCCGGGACGAGACAGTTGTAAATAATTTGATCTCGCATGATGGACAGGTTATTTACCTAAAGATAATGTTTAAAAACTATTCCCTCTCTGAATTGTTTTTCAAATTTAAGGCTGAGGCTAAAAATTTTGATTAAATTTTGTAAATTCAAATTTTTAATAAATTTTTATTTCAATAATTTTTCAATCTTATTTTCATGAAGTGGATATAATCCCACCATTAGTAGATGAATGTTTTGAGGGAACTTAGAGCCTTAAAGTATAACTAATCGCTAGGTGCTTGTAAAAAAAATTAGTCATATTATTGATTAATAAATGGAATTGGGGCATTACTGATAAAAATTTATTTGTTAATTTTTGATATTGGAGAAACGGAAGATAATTCAGATAAATGGCTTCAAACCATGACAAGTGGTTCCACTGTGTGTAGTGGTCATATCATCGATCACTATACAAAATGTGTAATGTGGTCACACTTTGTATTACGATTAAATACAAAGTGTGTCCAAGCAGACTGTCAAAGTTGTAAAGGAATTTCTCTCAATGAATCCCATACGTTGAAGAGAATGCTGGAGAGTACGAATGCAGATTTAGAAGAGAAAAGACACAATGATCAAAATTTGTATTATACTTGGTATAACTGTGTTCATTTAAATCTGTGAAAGTAACTACTTTTGTTAAATACTTTGGTCTGGTAGTCAATTCAGATTTACAATAGAAATTCCATGTATTGAAATTAAAAAAAAAAAACGAATGGTTTGTGCTTTTAAATAAGTGAGGAAATATCCTCCCCAGAATGTATCATAAAGTGTTTACAAAGCTCTGATGTGATCTCACATGAATACAGTATTGCATGTCAGTTGAGTACTTTAAATGTTTTTGACTACAGTATAAAAAGTTGTGCTAAGAAAGTTTGACAGAATTATGAATTTCACAGGTTAAATACTTTATAATTTTTTAAAGATTTTAGTATATTACCATTAAAACATTTGTTTGTTTATAAAATTTTAAGAATGTCTTTCAACAGAAGTAGAGACTGCAAAATAAAAAACACAAGGAGTATGGAAGACAATCATACTTGTTCTTCTAGTAAAAACTTTTTTTAAAAAAAGTTAAAAACTTTTAAAGAAAACATAAAAACTTTTTTAGAAAATCTTACATATACATATGACTCAAAGTATGTAATATGTTAAATAAAGAATTAAATATACAACTATTGAAGAAAACTTCCCAGAGAGAGAGAGAGATAAAGAAATGGTTATTTGAAATCCAAAGTACTGACGGGCTGTTTTGAAGACCAGAATAGAGACTAGGTAGTTGTTATTGGATAAATTATATTTAGATGATTAAATAATATTCAGATAAGGATTTAAACTCACACTAAAAAGATCAACAGTAAACTAAAGTTAATTTTCAATGTTTAATTTTTTTATAAAATAATATATATACAAATAATGTATGTGTTCATGTGTAATTAATTTAAAAAAAAAATTGTTTATATAATTAAAAGTAAATTATTTATTTAAACTTCACAGTAAAACAGTGTAATTATATTCTATTATTTTGTTTAGAAGAAGTTTTGTATGTTATATAAAAGGCACTGGGGTATTTTCGGGTGTTTAAGTACTCCAAAATAATTTCTTGTGTAACATCAGTAATAAAAATCTATATTAATGAAGATATTATTATTCATTTTGGGAAAGAGTGGTAGTATGATAGCGATGTACAATATTTAACAGGCATTATGAAAGTGCGCACAGAGTGCGTTCCTGTAATTTATTCCTTGAGATCAGATTTTCATGTGACAAAAAGGTAGCATGAACGCAAACGAAATAGTAGGGATCAATAATGAAAAAGAAAAATATTTTTCTATGTATAATGGTTTAGAAGAACTACTTAAACTACTGAACAACAGCTAATATACAATATTGAGTGAGATTTGAAAGAATAAATCACTGGAGGAGGTCATAAAAGACAAGTACATAAAGAGGATTATAATGAGAAATCAAAACTACATTAAATAGTAATTAGAAGTAAATAAATAAATAAATATTCTTTCCAGATATTTTACAGATTTTGTATTTTTTTTTTTTAACTCCCCCAAGACGACCAGCCCACGCTAAAATGCTTAACACAGTCGCCTCAGGGTTTCATGGCAACGCAGTCTGCCCTCCCTAGCTAGTCCGAACTCGGACATCCCATCGGGGTTTCTCGTGCCTCCTCGAATACATACTAATCACCTCTTCTGGTAATCAGAATTTTTCTCCGCAGGAGAGCACCCTTCCAGTCCCTATTGTACCTGATCAAGACATACATTTCGTTTGCCCTTCACAGTTACGTGTCCCCCCATGCACACCTCGAAGGTCCCCCCATGCCATCATCGGGGGAGCTCCGACCCACCCACTCTTGGGCGTGAGTAGGCCCGAACACCCTAGGCATAGAGGCTGCCTCCCTGGCCCCTCTAGCATCAGATGGACTAGTATCTCTCCTCTATCACCCTCGCATTCCCATGACCCCTCATTACTTGTTGCGCCATGCCTCCTTCGCCGTCAGCGGTAGAGCACCGCACACAATATCCCCCCCACTCCATGTCCATCGGTATATCCGGCAGCATAATCCAACAACAACATGAGCAAAGACACATAATACAATCATAAATTCCTAACCTAGCGAAGTACATTAACAACTACAAAAACAAAACATTTCGACGCCTCTTTTGACATCAAGGGCCGTGTGCACGTCAAGGGGGTTCCTCCTGCCTCTTCGCTGTTAGTACGAGACGAGCCACTCTCTCTACCTCCCTCCACCCATTCTCACTCTGGAGCATGTGTCTGACAACATTATCTGGTGTTAAGGCCACCGGAATCTGACATCTCTCGTTCTCCCACCTGACACAGTCAAACCAGGTGTGTTCGGCTGTGTCAGCTGTCGCACAGTACCTGCAACCCGCCATTCTCCTCCTCTTGAAGCGATGCAGATAGCTATCAAAGTTCCCATGGCCCGAAAGTAGTTGAGTGAGGCAGTATCCAACTTCACCATGCTTACGTACCACTCAAGCACTCACGTCCAGAATCAGACGCATAGTCCACCGTCCTACCTGGCTCGCCTCCCACCGTTGCTGCCAGATGGCCATGATCTGCGCCCTTGCATTCTTTGTTTACGCCTTCAAACCGCAAGCATCGTTCCTCAACCAATAGGTTTATTGGCGGCGTTCCCGCAATGACGCAGATCGCGCCGTAGGAGACTGTCCTGTAGGCACATGTCACCCGCAGAAGCAGCCTCCTATGAGTGGCCTCCAGCTTCCTCCTGTACTTCTGAACCGCCACTGCCCTTTTCCATGCAGGGGCCGCATACAATAGCACTGATGTCACGGTTGCAGCTATGACTCGTCGACGTTTCTCTCGTGGTCCTACTGTGTTCGCCATCAGCCTCGAGATAGCCCTCAGCTGTTGTTCTGCACTCTTTATTGCTTCCTCTACATGAGGTCCGAATGAACGGCGCTTGTCCATCCAGACCCCGAGGTATTTGGCCCTCGAGACTTGGCTTATCTCTGCACCATCGATGGTGAAGCGCATCTCCCTTAGCTGGCGTCGACCTGCAAGCACCAGCGCCTCCGACTTTTCTGGTGCTATTTGCAGACCGTGAGTCACCATCCAATGGTGCACTATTGCCAAGGCAATGTTTCCATTGGCCTCCACCTGCCTCTCATCCCTTCCTTTGATCAGTAAGGCCAGGTCGTCGGCGAATCCGAAGTCTTCAACCCCCTCCGGATAAGCCTGGCAAAGAACTCCATCATATATGTGATGTTCCACAAGAGAGGGCCAGCACCGAGCCTTGCCGGACTCCCGCTCGCATCTGAAACACCCGTTCGCCAGTATCCGTGAACGTGCACACTTCCCTGTCACTTAAGTAGTTACTAATGATCGCTTGAAGTTGTCCGGAGACTCCTTTCGCCCTCAACGCCTGCCCGATGACCTCCCATGGCAGGTTATTGAAGGCGTTCCGGACATCCAACAGTATCAGGGCCGGAATCGCTCTTGTCCGCCGCGTATCATTTGCTGCTGCGTCGACAGAGTACATTACCTCACGAATTGCGTGGACCGCTGACATGCCCCTTCCGGAATCCAAATTGACGACGGGAGAGTCCTCCTTGCTCCTGTACCTCTGCCAAGAGCCGCCTTTCCACGACACGTTCATACATCTTGCCCAGTGTACTGAGTAAGCACACTGGACGGAAAGATCCTGGCTGGTCTGGACTCCTCCCCGGCTTGGGTAGAAGTACCAAGCGTGCCTTCTTCCAGCATGATGGGAAAGCACCCCGCGTGAAGGCCTGGTTAAAACAGTCCAGCACCGTCCACGGGAATGCCCCCACCACCATCTTGGCCACCTCCCCTGGAATTCTATCCGGTCTCGGACCTTTCTTGGGGTTGAGCGCTGCCGCTGCCCCCTCCAGCTCCTGAAGCGAGATTCGCCTTGGCTCTCCTATTGGCGTCGTCTGCCACATTTTACAGATATTACTTTTTGATAAATTAAAAATCTAGGCTTAAATAAATTTTTTTATTTAAGCCGACTCCTTTTGATAGCTATGCCAGGGAGGGTAGATAGCCAGGGGTGGAGGTTTAGTCGGTAGTACGCAGGTATACATACGCTCTTTCTATAACCTAGCGGGACCTGTTAGCGTCACCGACACTGCTTCGGCGACTGTAAAATGGATTACTCACCTCTACAAAAAAAAAAAGACTCCTTTTGATGCAGTATATGCCCTTTATATCTTCCAATTCCTATCTATTAAAAAACACAACAAAACTAAGAATAACTCCATTTAACACCAAAGTTATCTCATCAAATTTCATTATTGTAAATTCTGAACCTGAATTATAAAGTTAAGTAGAGCGTTTTTCACCCTCCCCCCACCACCGCACACAAAATTTAATAATTAATCAAGGATATTATTTTTTTTTTCCTTCCAGATCCATCAAATTATACTTTATTAGAGGAATATGGAGGTTAATATTTTATATCCAGAAGTAAGTACTTGACTTCTTTTACATTTAACAGCTGAAAAAGTGTAAGCATTAAAAGTTAGCATTACATCCCAATTTTTATTCAATTAAAATTATTATAACAGTATATGAATGGTCAAATATAACACATTGAATAGTATATAAAGAAAATACCTGTGCCAACAGTTTGAATAAATTGGCAAAATGAAGGCTTTCAAAAAACGTTTACAAAAATAATTTAAATCTAAATTTTGTTAGTCATTTCGATTGTTAAACAATCATCATCAGTAGATACTGACAAATTGATAATTAAAAAAACAAGTTATAATGAAGAAATAATAATAAAAACAAATAAACAAATTTATGAAATAATCTTATAAAGCATGATCTGTTGGTATGATTATATAATTAATAATTAAAAAACCCACATACCAACAATTCTTTTATATACATGTTCAAGCACTTTCAGAATAAAATTCCATAACCAGGAACTAACAAATTTTTTTCATATGCTCAGATAAAAAAAACTTCTTTTATCATTAAATCTTTTATTTCTTTTTTAATCAATTTGTAGAACTGCAGTTCTAAAAATTGATTAAAGAAGAAAAAGTCTATATCTTAATTAAAAATCTGCAAACAACAAGGAATTAATGTAAAATATTTATTTCTTCAAAAATCTACTTTATTAACTTTATTTAAAACTGTAAAATAACATAATTAGATATTCATTATTCACTTAAATAAATCTGTGACAGCAGGGTAACTTTCAAAACATTATATCTTCGCTAGGATAACAGTTATAATTATTGCCAGTTAATGATACTGCAAGAGTCAGGCTACAAATCCAATTTGAAGGTATAATTAACATTGAATATTTATATTATTGGTGTACTTAGATTTTATTAGTTGAACTAGTGGCAGTGTCACAAGAATGCTCAGCCTGAGGACTGGAAAAAAGAACAAGACTGTAAAAGGGGTTATTGTTTGTTATGTAGTAGTACATATAAAATAATAACATACATACATACATACATATAAAAAAATAAACAAATAAAAGTAAAGATAAATGTTTAAAGTAAAGATTTCTAAATGTTCACTCACCATTATATGGACAACCCTGAACTTCAACACGAAGACAAACCGTCCTTCTGTGCACACTGTAAGGTAATATTCTTATTTGACTGGCAAAAAAAGGAGGCATTAATCTATGGCTCACAACTGTTGATGTATCACTATTACCGCTTAAAATCTGTAATAAATTTAAAGTAAAATAATTTACTATTAGGAAACAAAACATACAACTATTTATTCTTGTAGCAGGCTAATCTTTATATTTCTTGGAAAGCATATTGGATTAGAAATGTAATTTTTAAAATTAGAAAATAATCAAGATGGTCAAAGATAGTTACGTCAGGTGCTGAGGAGGGACAATTGATTAAATATACTAATTTCATCTTTATCGATATCCCTTATTTTTACTTCATACATCTTCTAATATACTTGGATTGAATAATTATGCATTGGTGTCAGCCTCTTCACTGTAATAAAATGGTAAAGCATTTTATTGGCTTACCATCAATGCAATAAAATACCTTAAATATAATTTTCATTAAATTAATGTGGGTTATGCTCAATAATGAAAACTACAAAAATCTTCTTTGCTTGATACCACTACATTTCTACCTGTAGATAATTATTTATTAAATCTTTTAATATTAATTTAAAAAGATTAGAAAATTATACATCAGCAGCTTAAAAAAAAATCATTTGTTGTTCAATTCAACTGTGACTACCAAATTTTAATTATTTATTTTATCATCCCAATGTACTGCTCAGATGTGTGTACCACCGCTACACTGCTAATAATGTAAGTTCAATTTCTCGTCACATGAAATATTTAAATGTCTTGTTAGATAATATGATGTGCAATTGATTTAATTTCCAATAAGATCAAATAAACAGGTCTTTATTAAGATGATGTTATCAAAATATTAAGTTTTATTATCATTAAACTTGACTAAAATATTTCTTTATAAAATTATTTTTATTATTTGTGTTTATATTTATGAATTGAATGTGCAACCTTTGTTAAAAACAATAGTGACTCGCCTACCTCTATCAAACCAGGCAACAGCCCTGTTTTCATGTAACTCAGCAAAATATTTTAGTCTATATGAAATTATTCTTCCAATATAATTTTTAATAAATTAATGACACATTAAGATCTTTATACCAATTTATTTAAAATAAAATTAAAGATTTCCTTTTACAGGGAACATTACTCTGTAGATTAAAAAAAAATATATTACTAATTAAAAAAAAGTTTAATTAAACATTTATGAGTCCCCATTTAATGTGTACTTAAAAAAAAAATGATTAAGTAATATTCATTATTGACTTCTGAATTTATTATTTTTATTTATTACATAATATATAGTGTTAAATTACTTCTCTTTTACTTTTTTCAACTGTGCATTTTGTGATGCTGTTCTCAGGAAGATTTTTAATATATATTTCCTTGAACGATCAAAGAAATTGCAAACAGGTTGAAAATCCCGTTGACTGTGTGGTACATCGTTTTGTATGTATTTTGTTATGTGCAAGGTTTATTTTGTTTATTTTATTGTCTGTAGAAATTCATTGTCAAATTAATGCCATGTATGGGGACAGTGTAATGAATGAAGGAAATGGTATTGTTTATTTACGGTCAAGAGAACATCTATTCATGACAAACAACGCTCAGGGCATCCTAATCTCATTACTGAACAGCTGAAAGAGCAGACTGACAGACATGTCAATGAGAATCAGCATTTCATGTTAGACAAACTTAATGATAAATATCCTGTACGTTCACAGTCTCCTTGTTACATGAAATCATGAATTTTCACCTAAATTACCATAAAATCTATGTCCGACGGGTCCCAAGGATGGTGACAGACAATTAAAAAAATGAAAATGCATGTTTGTTGTTCTGTCAATATTGGAGCAATAGCATTTAGATGACAATGAAATGCTGAATCACATAGTGACTGGTGATGTAATGTGGGTTTCGCACTATACTGCAGAAAGTAAATGTCAATAAGTTTAGTAACATCATTCTCGATCGCCTTCAAAGCCAAAAAAGCATTGAAGCAAACACTTTCAAAACGCAAAGTGATGGCCACAATTCTTTGGGATCATCTCACTTAATGAGTATGAGTTTATGCCTCATGGAGAGACAATCAATGCTGACTCATAATTGGAAATTTTGATGAAACTTTGTCGGACAATTCAAAATCCCTGGCATGGTCTTTTGACTCGTGGAGTGTGTTTGCTTCATGACAATGCACCTCCACATGTCGCTAAAAAAACTTGTGAACTTCTCATAGGTTTCGTACGGGATGTTTTTGATCATTTGCTGTACAGTCCAGATCTTGCTCCGAGTGATTTCCACTTGTTTACAAAATTGAAGGAGTTTAATGGAGGGAACCGCTATGAAAGTGACAACGATGTCAAGACAGCTGTTCATTAGTGGCAAAATGGAGTGGTGGCAAACTTCTTTGACAACCACATACAAGAACTAGAACACGATTTGACTAATTCTTGAAAAAAAACTCAAAAAATGTAGATTATGATGCATACATTAAGTTAAAATAAATATAATAATTTTTTTATAAAATAAAAACAGTTTTTACTTTCTGGATGGCTCTCATATTTCATAATTTATATCTTAGAGAAGCAAGCACTCAGTATTACTTTTATACTATAAGGATAAAAGTATTCATAACATTAAAGACAATTTATTTAAATCACAAATTATTAAGTTTAATAAAATATTTAAGTTTAAATTTAAATGAATTATAATAAAAATTCTCATAACACAACTTAATCTAACACATGTAATATAATAATAAGTATATTATACATATTTGAAAATTTGTCATGTCATTTATAAGTTCTATGTTGAATAAAACAACTTCTTTCTAATTATAAAATTTATTAAAATTAACAACAACTTATTTACAGGATGGATGATAAGAAAAGATTGTTAAAAGGAAAAGATTACAGTAAAAAGCGTAAGTTTATTATAGGAGATGATAAAGCCGGTATATGAGGGTGAGTTATGATGAAAGAGTACAAGAAGAAAACTGGAAGAGAATGAAGGGTGAGGGATATGAGACATAAAGAGGAAGGAAAGAAAAGGCAAAGAGTGAGGGAGAGAAAAAGGGGAGCGAGACAAAACGAAAGAGCGGAGAATCAAGCTGCAGTGTCTGTCAGTAGCAAAAGATGGGATCAGAAGCATTGCCATTCGTCCAAGAGACTTAAAATAACAAGACAAAACCATTTAGGGATTACTAAACAGTTGACGAGGTCTTTCCTGACAAGTTGAGCTTATAAGACTTCCCTACTTTGTACAAAACTTTTACACATACTTTTTAATTAATTATGTCATTCGAACAGAGGCCTGCATCATATTTATAATAAGCATAAAAACCATTAATGTAAAGCTTCATGTTCTTCAGAGCATTAAATTATTAAGGTAATTTTTTTATATAAGTAAAAATATAAATATTTTACCACTATACCATCGCTGCTTTGTTTTCTAAGTAAGAGGATTATAATATAGGAACATAAAATTTAGTTGACAGAATAAAAAATATATTACAGAATATTCTCATCAGATATATAATTGTAACAATTGGTTAAGAAGTTATTTAACATGCAGTAAGGATCTGGTTTATAGTTCAAACGCAATTCTGGTGAGAAGTAAAAGTATTATTCTCGATTAACTCTTTTGTACTTGAAAGCAAAGCAATCAGTTGGGGTACATTTTTGAGCAATGTAAAATTGTTGATTGATAATGTGCTTCCCTCATTCTGGGTAAAGATACCATGATCTTTCAAGAAATTGAGAGCGAGGGCAGAATATACCACCTGAAGAGTCTATGAAGCACTTTTGTTTATTTATCTGTTTTTTCATGGGTACTCCCTTTCTCAGTATCCAGTTCCTTTCCATCATCCTTGATCATCTGGTTTGGAGAATTCTATTAGTTTTGGGCTTTATTCTCAGAAGTACCATAGAGTAACCTGTATCTATGATATATATGTAAATTCTGCCTACAAATCTGTCTGGAGATTTTGTTTCATATTTTGATGGCTGCAAAAAGACCCAATCTACAATTGAGGTACTTATCCATTAAACCCAGACCTCTTAATCTTTCATTACACATATTATTTATATATATAAATTATATATATCAGCTCCTATAATATCATTATAATATATCATAAACCATAATATCATTATGGTCTTATGACTTATTTTAAATTAATTTATTTTTAAATTATTACGGCTTCTATTTTTAGATTAATGGGACGGAGAGCAACTCATTAAAATGAATAAACTATGTGGTACTTTTTTTTAAATTGAATACTCTATGCAGTATTTGGAATTTTTTAGAGAACAATTCTCCAACAACAGCAATATGTAAAGCCAACGACGACAAATGTTGCAATTCTCCAACAGCTGTGAGTTAGAAAATTTAATTACAGTGTAATTACTGACTTTTTAATTTAGTAGTGTCTCATTAGCAGAATATTATTAATTATTAAAAATTGTGTTCAATAAAATTATGTGTTACCGTCCTTAATGGAAAAAGTCGGCAACAAAAAAATAAGCAAGTAAATTAACAAGCAGGTGAGTAACAAATATATGTTAATTTAACTGTAATATATAATATTTTTTAAAAAAAACTGAGAATTTATTATACATTAGCATAGTTTTATTTAAATCATTCGCCTGCGTTTAGAATATTTTCGAAATGCAAAGGTACCGCAGAATTTAAGTACCGGTACAGATATGAAACTCGTTCTGTGAAATTAGGTATAATGATGATATGATCCTATGGTGGCATGGCACATGTTGAAAGGCAATTTTTTTAATAAGCTACTGACCGTACTTGCTTATGCAGTACTGTTCATAGTTGGTGTCTTAAGTTAAAACGTGAAGTTGTGGAAGTGACTGCGAACGGTGAAGAGATGGAGACAGCAAGGTGGGCTAACGCTAGACACGTTTGGTGTGAATGAAACTGAAAAAAATATTTCTACTTTCTATAGCGGTTAATATTTTCGACTAACAACTAATTTGTAACTTAATGCAAAATCATTTTATTCGATCGACTAATATTGTCAGTGCGTTAGTCGTAGAGAACGACTAATTTTCAAAATCAGTCGATTAATGTTTGTTGTTAAATTAGTCGACTAACTTTAGTCGACCATGATAACGTCAGTTGTTGAGTTATGAATGAACGTGCTTCGTTTCGTATTTCTTCGTTTATCGGAATCAAAAGTTGCGAGAAAAGTAACGGTTCTTTCGGTACAGGAACGCATTTTTCTGTTGAACATGTTTTTCTTGAAGATAACAAGTACACTGATTTAGTGATGCAAAAGTTTTCTGAAAAGTTTCCAGATACTACTTTCACCGCAATGCAGTTCGAACGCTTATCGAAACATTTCGAGTAACATGCTTTGTTAAAGACTGATCGAAGTGCAGGCCCACCTAAACTAAACGAATATGAGCATATTCGATATATCGGTTGCTGTGGTCCAAAGGTCATCAAAGTCAATGCATAAGTTAGTACAACATCAACATATAGGACTTGTTACCGGACATAAAGATGTAAGAAAAGTACTGAAACTTTTCGCCTACAAAGTGTGTTCAAGAATTGAAACCTATAGATCATACCAAAAAAGTAGAATATTTTCAATGGTTAAAACTTTTTTTACCAAAATTTCACTAGGTATCCTCGACATTACGTTTTTTTTTTTTTTACAGATGAAGCGTAGTTTCATCTGTAAGGATATATTAACTCACAAAATATACGACTTTGGTCGACAACTAATCCGCATCAATTACATGAACAATCTTTACACGAAGCGAAAATTGGAATCTAAGAGAGATGAGAGTAGAATGCGCGTTGTTGGCTCAATCTTTTTTGAAAATAAAGTTAATAATCGTTACTGAGCTGTTTTAACAAACTTCATTAGTCATTTAACAGAAGTGGAAATCAATCACGGTTGGTTCCAACAAGATGACACCACAGCTAACAGGTCAATGACTTTTTTACAAAATGTCTTTAGTGAACGAATCATTACCAGGGGTTTGTGACCTGCACGATCGCCCGATCTGACTCTCCCTGATTACTTTCAAGGGGGAAAGCTTGTTAATTACCTTCTTAAGTCGTTGTTCATACCCGACATGCCTATTATAAGAATGGGAATGAAATTCATCGCATTCTTTTTTAATATTAGTTATTTTTGTTAGGCACATTTTTAATTTTTTTTTTTTGGGAGGCGATAGATTTTCTGGAAAGCGGAGATTTTTTGGGAAGGGGGATACAGAATGATTCACAAACACTTTCACATTGGTAGTGCTTTTTGGGGGTCGATTATTTCAAATACAGAAACATGAAATAACGTTAAGGTAAATATATTAAATATAAAAATTTATTACAAAGTTATTTACAATCCAGAATCCGTTATTGAAAATTATTTTGGGAACATATTTGTTCACGTCGAACGGGATGTAGATGAATCGTTTTTTTGTTTTTTGTTTTAATTAGTATTATTTAAAATTCCTTCAACACAAGAATAACTTTAAGTTAAAGTTAAGAAGAATAACTTTAACTTTTTTTTTTCTAAAAAAGAAAAATATTTTTTATTGAATTTTAAATAAATTGGTAGGAAGATTTTTTTAAATGGTTCGGCAATTGATTAAAAGTGGCAACGAAAACATAAGGCTCTTTCTCAAAAGCCGAATTATTGTGCTGAGTTTTACGAAACCGTACGTGAACATTTATAACAAGATTAAGTTAACATACAGTATTTAATTCTCTAAGTATAGGTCTACATATTCAAATTTACGCCCGCCAGATAATGATCTGACCGTCCATTTCTGAATCTTAAAAACTCGTTCTGGCTTTTTGAGGGAGTCCCAAGAGAAGAGATCACATTATATTTATATGAGAATGTATGTAGATATAATAGATATTTAATAATGATGACAAGCTTAGCGTTTTATTAAGCTGTTTCAGAGCAAAACAGTACGGCTTGATTTTGTTACGAACGAAAGCAATTTGATCATCCCACGAGAAGTTGGCATCTAATAAAACGCCCAGGAATTTTGCACTGTGGACAACAGAAATACTATTATTATTAACGGAAATTCTATCCTCGCGATCAGCACTGCTACGCCTACCCGAGGAAAATCATCAATATCAAAGGAATATTTTATGCTTTATATTTAAAATACAAGTTTTTACTTCCAACATCAAAGACTACTCAAGGCTTTGTTTGAAATGATTAATATTTTTATTTGAAATACTGGAAAAGAAATTATTAAAGGTCTCTGACTAGGGAATTATTTAAGATAAATTCAGCCCTTTTGTATGCTTGGTGTTATGTGAGCTCGTTTATTTTCAAATCTGATTTCACTTTTGATAACTACCCACATG
The DNA here is from genome assembly GCF_047948215.1 of Lycorma delicatula. NCBI lineage: Eukaryota > Metazoa > Arthropoda > Insecta > Hemiptera > Fulgoridae > Lycorma > Lycorma delicatula. The sequence goes on from NC_134462.1 coordinate 112,952,275, forward strand.
GTTTTAGATTTATTGTTAGAAATAGATATTAAGTTATCATAATGCAACATTGTAACGGTAATAACTTTAAACAAACATAAATTCAGTTTGTAATACTTCAAATAATTTTGAACGTTATCAGGCAAATTATAATTAGCCATTTCACAATGATTTCTTAGCGTATAACTAGGTTTTACAATTTCTTTAGTAGTCCGTGGATTTTCTTTTTATGTTTAAACTGTTTCTTCTTTACTAAAGGTCAAGGTAAAAAGAAACTTTCTGAAACTCGTAAGGAAATTGTTACATTTTTCATCCAAGCTAATTTTTTTGTTACTTTTGTAATTTGTTTCTGACAACAAGGTTCTCAAATTTCTACAGTTTTTTTTTAATCTTATTTTCTATAGGTTTATAGAAAAAAGTTTTATATTTTATAAAACCTGTAAGTAATTACTACTACGCCTAAATCTAACTCAATGAGCTTAGTGGCGGCTCGCGTATAGGCACTGTGGAATTGCAGCATCCCCTTTTTCCACGTGATATTATCGATAACATTTAATATAACGAGTACTTTTTTCATTAATCTTTCTTTATACTTGTACAATATATAATCCTTTAGATTAATGTCAGCAGCCATCCTTTAGTTTATGAAAATGATACAAAAATCTTTGTATGGAACTGTGCGCTTCACGGTTCCAGCGGCGTGATGTTTGACTGTTGTGCGCATCCACGCATAGGAAGCTACACGCGTGACTGCGAGGGAGAGCGAGAGCACTGTCGCTCCCTCAGTGCCGACCGTGGCGTGCTGGTGGAAGGTAGTTTTTTTTTACTCCGCGTGTGATCAAGGAACAAATTATTGATCTTTTCGCGAAAATTAAAACAAGAAGAATGAATTTCATTTTTAAATGATTAGATCAAGCTTGAACTGTAACAATCGCTGTTAAATTAAATAAAAAATATTTGATTTTGTTCTCTTAGGACTTTATCAAGTTTGAATAAATTTTGGTTTTATACATTTTTATTTCCTTTCACACAATTTTAAAACAAAGGCTATACATTTTCTGAAGCAGCACCCCCCACTAATTTTAGCTACGAACCGGCACTGAGAGCTACCATTTACGACTCAGAAGCTAATCAGACCTGTATATGTTTGCTTGATAAATGTTCTCGTGAAAAAAAAATTTGAAATTAATCCAAAATAAAATTTTTGGTTACTGTTATTATGTTAAAGAAATAAAATAACTGGAAAAAATTAAGAAAATAAAATGTTTTTTTTACATAAATTGTTTCAAATAAATTACACACTTTTGGCAATATCAAAAACTGTTTTTGAAAATATTACTGGAACCCATTCATAGAAAACTCTTTCACTATTTTTGTTTCTAAGAAATCACTATTTATCCCAGTTTTTCTTTTAGCTGTGATGCATTTAACCCACCTGAGGTACAAAATCAAAAATAATAAGAGATGCTTTTTCTGGAAGTGATGTTGTTCAATATGTAACTAGCACCTACAGTGGACATAATAAAAGTGTCACTTTTAACATTAAATAAAAACTTGCAGATTAGTGGGCTTTGAATGTTAATATACAACTATTTGACTCAAGTTAAGAGGTCAAGAAGAAAACAGTCGACTCATTTAGCGAGTAAGCCTGACATGGAATTCTCATTGTTCTTTAAGATGGTTATGCTACTTTTTTTTGGGAGCGACTACTGACTCATGTCAGATTGCTTACAAAATTATGATTATAACACTTAACTTATAAACTGACATCAACAGACCCAAGATATCATTCATAATTCATAAAAATAATGTGTAAGGAAAAAGGAAAATCGACTTATAGGTCTAACTAACCAACCCACCGGGTTGGTCTAGTGGTGAACGTGTCTTCCCATATCAGCTGATTTGGAAGTCGAGAGTTCCAGCGTTCAAGTCCTAGTAGAGCCAGTTATTTTTACACAGATTTGAATACTAGATCGTGGATACCGGTGTTCTTTGAGGTTGGGTTTCAATTAACCACACATCTCAGAAATAGTCGAGCTGAGAATGTACAAGACTACACTTCATTTACACTCATACATATCATCCTCACTCATCCTCTGAAGTATTATCTGAACGGTAGTTACCAGAGGCTAAACAGGAAAAAGCAGGTCTAACAAACCAATCAAAACTTTTGGGTGTATATTTATTTCTTTTTCTTCAAAAAAATGCTTCGATAGGTCATTTGTAATGCAAGTCATATTATCTGTGATGCCATCATTTTACGTAAATGGTAAATAAAATTTACTTAACTAAAAATTATTGTAATGGTTTTTATAATACTGTTTGATAACCAGATGTTTTAAGTTGGGAATTTTGACAAGTGAAATATATGTAAGGTAAAGATATCGAAATGATAATGTACTGAAAAGAGTTTTACCTAAACACCTTTTAGAAAGCAACTTATAGAGTATGTTTTCCTAATTTGTCAATGTGAGAGAAATTCTACTTCAAAGATAGTTAATTGAAAAGGGATCAAAACTTAAAAGTTAAGCGGATTCTAACTTATGACAACTAAATTGAAATACAGTGCATGCTGACTAATAATATCAGACATGTTTGATAAACATTTTAACACGTTACCCGTTATCAAAACTTAAAATACATGTCAAAATGATTACGTAATAAACTATTTCATTAAATGTGCTTTCCGTACAGATCACAGTAACAAAAACATATTTATTTTAATTAAATATTATTTAATTATAACTGCGATTGAAATTGCAAATTTAATTTTGAATCAAGATAAATACGATTTACCTATGATGGCCAGAAATTAAAGTGATATGACAAGTTGGAATAATTTCAAACTATACTAACTGACTAAATTTGACAAACTTTCTGTTCAAAATACATTAGCTTGTACATCTAAAAGTTTATTAACATTTTCATTTATTGAGGTAAGTTAATTAAATACAGCATGCTATAATGGACACCTTTAGATGTTAGTCAAACTTTATGGAACGATAAAGTTTCATATATTTTCATAAATCACTCGACAGATTGTACATTAGGATAAAAATAAATACTCTAATTGTATTTCTGTGTTTGTCTTAATTTTTAAACAACAGAAACATTTCTATAATTTACAGTGAAACCAACACTTTTAAAATAAAAAAATAATAAAAGTAATGTAAGAATAAAATAATGCAAGTTAAAATAAAATGTTGTTGAAGTGTTCTTCTTAATGCTCTTAACTTAAAGTGGACCTCTATTACATTTGTGAATAATAATTTTCGTTTATATTGGTTCTAAGAGGTAAGACTGGATTAAATTAGATTCTATGAAGAATAATAAGTTGGTGTTTTGTAGTGAGCCCCTCAATGAGTTTGGTTTTTTACAATCTCCTAGATAGAAAACAAGAATCATATATATAACACCATACATGAAACTAAGGTGGCAGCTGTCCCAATTTCCATGGCACTTATTCAAGGAAAAAAGAATAAAAAATAAAGAAACAGAACAGAAGAAAAATGGTTAACCCAAAGACAGGCCTGCTTCTGACTTGGGTAGGTTACAATCTCATTCAGTATCTCAGCGTAAGAGGTTTATAAGATTGTAGCTCTATAGTGGAGTAAAAGTTACATTAAGTTTGGGTAAAAAAAAAAAAAAATGTTATGACAAGCTGTGTTATCAAGTACCACTAACTGACTGAAATGTTTTAACAAATGTCAACAAAATACACTTATTACAAAGTTGGCTGCTATAAGAAAAACTGGTACTCTTAAGGTAGTATTATTATATTACTACAGTAGTTTGGAAAGTTATCAGCCTCACATGGAGATGGTGCAAGTACCATCAAATGACTATGATATTTTTCAAGTATGATCCTTTAGATTGTGTGCTACAAAGTTTGAGACCCTTGTTATGTTAAGTTGTTTATTTGTAGCGATCAAGTAAATTTTCTGAAAAATGAATAAAATTAAAGTTTGTGCTATTCTAAAGTACTTTATTTTAAAAGGTTTAACCCTGATGGGTGAACAAAAAGGAATAGATTCCACTTTAAAAGGATTCTTCACTTTCATTTTTATTGGTAAAAAAGTGGGCTGGTGAAATTAATCATGGCTGTACATCCATTTAAAATTATAAATGCTAGGAAAGCCCAAAACATCACTACAACTAACAAACTTGTCACAAAAATCCAAAATACTGAATTAAATGATCCCCGACTGACAGTATGTGAGCTTACTGTGATCACAAACAACTAAACAGATTTTTTCCACTACACTTTACATGATATTTTGTTTATGAAATAGGTTTCTTCTGATCAAAGTTCAATTGAACATTTCTCGATGATATTTAAACTTATTTCAATAAATGTGATTTTATTGAGTTTTTCAATGTTTATATCAGTAGATGATTTCGTCTACTGATGAAACTCTGGCATGTATTGGTGAATTCATTACATGCCACACACCAAACATTGGTTGGGAGCAGGTGAAATGGGCCACAGAAAGCAAAAATGGTCCCATCTCATCAGGTTCATCTCATCTCAAACTGCAATCATGGCTTCAATGTTTGAGATTCTCATGTTGGGGCGCTCATAGATTATCTGGTAAAGGGCAGGACTACCCCCAGTGAGTATTATGTTTCACTGCAAGACTGATTGATGGAAGCTACTCAGTTTTGAATGTCCAGATCTAGCCAAAAGAAAAATGCTCTCTCATCATGATAATGCACTTGCACACGTCTCAAGTTGTGGCTGCAAAACTCAAATTCGAAGTGTTTCCATGTGCATCGTATTCACCAGATTTGGCTTCTAGTGATTACTTCCTCTTCCCAAACCTAAGGAAATGGTTTCACAAATTGCATTATACTAAGGCTATTAAAAAGTTGGAAATTTGTTGGTCTAAATGTATCAAACTGCAAGATGACTATGTTCAAAAATAAAAAAAATTCCTGAAAAATGTTTTCTCTCTTTATCAGGCCAAGAAATTTTTGAACAGCCCTCATATGTATAGGCATATATATCTCAGTGGTGGTTTCCCATTAATATGGATTTGCAAGGTCAAACATTACACTGCAATGCATTCGCTACAATTCATGATGTTTCTGGATTCATATTTACATTTATATTGAATTTGTTACATTTATTTATGATAGTATTGCATTCATTATTAGAGTAGTTCTTTAAAATTTTTAATTTACCTATAGGGAAATGACTGCTTAATGGTTAGTTCACTTAATTCTTAACAACTCTTTTGAGCTATTGAAGCCAATTTACATTTTTCACTTGTGGCCCCTCAGGAACAGTTTTAGTTTTCCTTGTACCAACAGGTGCTGGTTTAACAGTTTTAAAATTGATTCAGTCTGTCATTAAATATTAACAATTTTAAATGAAATGGATATGGATCTTTGTTAAGACAAAAACCTCATTTATTGGTCAGGTGAGTTTTTTCAAATCACAAACTGAAAAATAACAACTGATTTATCATGAAGTAGAACTATTGTTCAAATCCATTGAAACTAAATTACTTAAGTCTGAATTTGAATTCCCTTGTCAGTTAATAACCTTGGTAAATGAGATTTCAAGTGAATAACACTGGCACAAATAATCAGCTGAGAGTTTATAAAACCACAACAATAAAATATATTTTTTTTTAGATTAGGGAGTAGGATGACAGTCACACCTTCAAGATTTTATATTTGAATTTGGCTTCTAATTACATAGGAATTATTCAGATTATTTTTGAATATGATTTTGTGTTGTTTTGGCGTAAGAAGACATTTAAAAATTTAAAACTTAACATTTGTAAATATTAAAATATACATTAAATTTGAAATATATATTTATAATATTGTATGGTAGATGTTAAAATAAAGTGTCATTAGATATTACATTTCAGCAACTAGTGGTGGTAGAGAAGATTTTATCTTTGTAGGGGGAGACTAGCATTTTAATAAAGAACCTCCCCTAAATTTTACAAGCCTGGTATAATTAGAGGACTAATGGTTGGTGTAGGATATAAGGGTGCACGAAGACAGAGAGTTTAATTAAGACTGACATATGGAAAAACACAAGAGATTCCAAATTTCAGCTTGAATATCCCTCTCCCCTATTACTTTCTAACTTGAATGAATACACACCTTTCTCTTTTCTTCTCTTGAAACCCCTTTTGGAACTTGTCTACAAACATAAACATTTTATTCTACCTTTTAAATTTAATGATCAGTATATCTTTCTTTTTTTTAATAATGATTTTATCATTCAAGATAACCCATTAAAATGAATTTCATGAGTTGTTAACATAATAATTTCACTCAGTACACTACAACCACCACAGTTTATCACTTTCAGAGCTGTAGGATTAACAAAATGGAGGAAATGACTATTCACAAACGTAGGAGGATATAAGTTCACAAATGTAGGCACATGCTGGTAGTATCTGAAAAAACAAATGTTATGTTCATACAAATGTCATATTACATAAGATGACATTCAAGCTAAGTGAAAAAAATGTTAGTAATCAATATGGCAGAGTGGTAGCATCTCAGCCTTTCATCCAGGGGTCCTGGGTTGGAATCCTGGTTTGGCAATGCATTTTTCATACGCTATACAATTCCCTTTCCATATCCCACAAACAAGCTTCAAGCTTATCTGGTGATAGCAAATGAAAAAAGAAGAGTCATTAAATGAGGAACTTGTTTTCAAAAGTGAACATATCTGCAAACAAATTTTTGAGAAGATGCAAAAAATTTGTAACTCAGAGCTGTGTGGGTATTTCTAATTTAGTTCTCTAAAATAATACGTCAAAAACGTATATCTTAAGATATACGTTTTTGGCAACTATTTCAGACTTTGATTTCATTTTAAGAAATATTAATTAGTTTCAAAATTTATAATAAAAAACATATGGAGTTGTTCAGTTTTAATTGTAAGTTTGATTGGTATATTGGTAAGTCTGCACATATTTTTATACAATTATACAGTTTTGAGATATTCAAATCTGCTCCCAAATAAATTCTTTTATTTTTTCCCCGTAGTGGGTTTCAGAACATGGGAAACTATTCAAAAATATTCTAACATATTTTCTTTGACAGATAAATTGATTTAACTTTCTACCCCCACACGCCTTTCTTAGGGAACACGACCTTGTTAAATAACTTTCCCTATTCTAAGGACCGCTGACTTAGGTATACTTAAGACGAAACAGAAACAACATTTGCAACCTTGTATCATTTCTTTTGATTTTGTATTGAAAAAAAAATAAGACTGACACTTTTGGGTTTTGTTTCATATTTTGAACGTTTTCGTTTCTGCTAGATAGTAGAAATAATTATAAATATAGCTTTATTTTGATTCACTTTTCTCTCTGCAGAATAAAACAATAAACAATTTTGCTTAATATCTTCACTCTTTATCAAATTACATTGAAACGTTTTTACCTTCATGATTACACGGTCACAACGTGTACTTGAGGATTGTAAGGTTAGGATCACAGTCTTTGTATTTATCGTATTTTCTAGCCACGGCTAACAGAGTTTTAGGTCTACTTAGTTTTCTGGAACCACTATTTAACTGACTAATTTGTTTATCTATCGTACAAATAACATTATATAACAATTATTAATCACGCGCACTAAAGCGAATAACAAAAACGAACCGATATCATGCAAATAAACAACGTTACAGCAAACAGTGCCGCTTCGTAATTACATGTGTCATCCGTGGCGACATCTTTTGACGTATTAAAGAAAAGGGACAAATAGAAAGACGAAATCTCTTTGCAATTGTATACGTTTGTTCACTTTTGAAGAAATCGCAAATTTTTGCTGTATAACATACCAAGGGTATGTTGACGTTTGGTAAAAACACAATTTACTAAACATAAGGGAATGGATATGTTTTGTTCTGATGCGAAAATGATTTTATGTGTTATTTTTAAATGGATTTATTAAGTATTGCTAAAAAAACCTTTACCAGGATAATACACTTTATACCAAGAGTAAGTTGGCAGTCGAAACGCAAAAATGACGATTTGTGGATATGTTCATTTTTGATAACATGCTCCTCATATATTGGGTCAGTATGCTGGGTGTAAATATTACCAGCATATTTTTGAAGTGCTATTAAGATTAATATTGAATTAGAGTAAAGATCAAGGACACATGAGTTTCTTTAACAATAGATAAGTCAAATAGGAGCATTGCTAGAACGAGATATATAACAATATACAGATTGCTTCTAAAATGGCTGGGGCTATACTTTTTCGAATTTTACTTGTAAAACTAAACAAAAAATCTGATGTGGGCACCGCATGACTTCCTTGAACGCCTATTAAATTACACGTACACAATTTTTGCTGCACTTAATTTAAATTTGTTTCATCTGAAAGCAAGATACGATCCTCCAATTCTTTAATAAAGTGGACAGTTACACAATTGCTGAAATATTAGTTTTTATTAACATCAAATATTTATACAGATGTTAATTCAACAATCTTACATGAAATATTAGGATAGAGTAAAAGTCCCTTTATTACTCCTATTACTAGACCAGTATTATTCGTATTTTCAAGTGTGTCGCGTAAATAAAAGTTAACAATAATTAAACAATTCCGTTTAGTGAACTACTGTATACTGGTTGTAATGTTAATTTCGATCTTATGGTGTAAAATATTCAGTTTTTATTATTCGATTATATGGTGAATAATCAAAAATAAAAAAGAAACCAACATACAGGAAAAAGAAAGATAAAATGAAGAAATATGTCTCAAAGAATCGACAAGAAGATGGATGTGAAGACGAAGAAAATGTTCAGCACAAGGGAAGAATAAAAAAATTAAGAGATGATAAATATAAAGAAGAAGAAAATGTTAAAACCAAAGAAAGAATAAAAAATTAAGAGAAGATGATAAATATTAAAAGGAAGAAAACGTTAAGACCAAGAAAAGAATAGAAAAGATTAGGAGAGGATGATGAATATGAAGAGAGAGAAAATTTGAAAACTAGAGAACGTGTACACAAATTAAGATCAGAAGAATTTTATCAAATCAAAGAGCGATTAAATGATCGAAACAAAAAGCAAATAAACAAAATGATGGTCAACTCCAACAAAGGGAGAATATTGCCCAATATCAGAGGGGTAATGAACTAAAAGAGAAGAATATTTTGCAATTTATTAAAGGATCAGGCATGTATGTCTCAGTGTATATTTTGTTCTTGTGAGGGTCTACTGTTCAGAAACTCTGTAGTTAACTTTAACGTAGATAAAATTAAACAGAAATTCCAGAATAATTAAATAAAATTAAACAGAAACTAAACTAGAAAATCGAAAAATAATACGATTCTAAATTATATCTATTACATATTATATCTATCACCAAATCTATTACATATACACTTGTAACAATGCCTATTAAATTACATATACTCATTTTTAAAAGTACATAACATTTTATCGTACCAATAACTTCTGATTTTTTTTATTGTTATTATTGAATAATTATCTGTTGAACAATTTTTTTCGTTCCAAATATTTCATTAATTAAACTTTTATTTGGCTACATCTCTGAAACCAATGAAAATCTGTACCGCTAATGATATATCGTTGAAAAGCTCTAAATGAGGGCTTATTACTGCAGTTAAGAAAAAGTGCAAAATCCAAACAAATTTGAATTTTGGGATTTTTTGGACACTTTTGGTTCAGTCGATTGCAATCAAAAGGGAAGGTGCACAACTAGATGGCCCATCTCGGCCTATCCATTTTCATGGAAAGTTTCATACAGGAAATCTGATATAAACTGACCAAAATGTGTTGGAGCTCCATCATGGTGAAACCACTTACTTCCTCTTAATTGTAGAGTTAGGTCTTTCAACGAATGTGGAAGATTTTTGGTTAAATGAGCAAGATAAATTTTCTCCACTTAAATGATTTATTAGAATACAGGAAAGTTAGTCATTAAAAAAGCCTACTCATCTGTTCAGGGAAAATCTTTGTTGATGGCTACTTCAGAAGGTGCCATGAGGATTCTCATCACTCCAGATATACTGGTTGTGATAGTTTTGAAAACCATTCGTGTAGAAAGAAGCTTTATCTGTGAACAGAATCCTAGCCCAAAAAAAGGGTCTTCAATTAATGCTCTTCAAAACCAGTTAAAGAAAGCCAATCTCTGTGGAAAATCATTGGCAGTCAGCCCCTGTATGCGCTACAAATGCTAAGGGTAAAAACAGTTACCATTTAAAATCTGCCACACAGTCACATGGCCCTAAACCTTCTTCTATTACCAGAGAAGTATACTTATAACAGGGGATTCTTCAACATGATTTAGAACACTTTCTTCTTATTCAATAATCCTAGTACTCCTTGGTCTACCATGGTCATGATTCCCTGGTGTAAATGAACTTGTTTCCCTATGCTGTATGTGAAGGATTTCAAAGGTTTTTTCATTTGGCATATATACATTAGGTAACCTATTTTCATATTAACCCACCGGGTTGGTCTAGTGGTGAATGTGTCTTCCCAAATCAGCTGATTTGAAAGTCAAGAGTTCCAGCGTTCAAGTCCTAGTAAAGTCAGTTATTTTTACACGGATTTGAATACTAGATCATGGATAATGGTGTTCTTTGGTTGTTGGGTTTCAATTAACCACACATCTCAGAAATGGTCGAACTGAGACTGTACAAGATTACACTTCATTTGAACTCATACATATCATCCTCATTCATCCTCTGAAGTATTGTCTGAAAGTAATTACCAGAGGTTCAATAGGAAAAAAAAATACCTGTTTTCATACAGTCTTTTTGCTTCTCCCCTGTTGCAGTTTGCTAAACCAAACATTAAATGCATGTCACACACTTCCACAAAAGAATATTTAAACTTCATGATGGCAAAACAACAAAACTTAAAAAGTAAACCAATGACACTGAATATTAAACACTCACAAATAAACTATGAGTTTAAATTACTTTAAAGTCATATTTTATTTTTAAATAATGTGCATTGCATTTTTACACTGTCAGCATGGACAACAGTAATAGCTGATGTGTAAAATTATTCAAAAGTGAAAAAATTAATATCAGTTGTTTTATTATTACTTAATATTGAATTTGATTGTAAGAAAATTATTACTTAATCTGATACTAATTTGTAATACTAGAATTAACAATAAATAAAAACCATTAACATTCAATTGAATGGAACATAAAGTGGAGGAGACATGAAAACAGACAAAAGATTATATCAATTTTCTGCCATAACTCAGCTATTTGTTACCGAGTTTAAAAATAAAGAGTCATTTTGTTCAAAATAAAAGGCTTAATATTTTATCAGTAATAAACATATTGATAAAACTAATATTTATGGAGATATCATGGATTAAAAAATAAACATGGCCACTATTTTGTAATTTGCAAAGGTATTTAAGTCCTGATTTTTTACTAATTTTAAAACTTTATTACCAAGGCGCTTACCAAATTAATTTGAACTTACTTACCTCTACGTGAACTTGAAATATAAATTTTTATATAAAAATTACAAAATGGGCAGAATGAAGGAGAAATTGCCAGTTTTTCTAATATTTTCTGTTTAGATTTACAAGTAGAAAGTATAGCCAGACCACCAATTTAGAAACATTGTGAATATTTCTATCTATATGTTTGAATTTTAAGAATTAAAATTTATTTATTTTTTTATGATTTAGTTATGATAAATAATAAAATTTGAAAGATAAATAAATAAATAATATGATTTCCTTTTTTCGCTTTAAAGTTCATAAATTTTGTGTTTTGTCATAACTTCTAATGATCATGAGAAGTATGATAAATATTTTCTTTTTTGTGTAATATTTAGATTAGAAATTAACAAAATATTTTTATTTGTATTATATATATATTTTAATTAAAATATGTCGCAATAATCTGGTTATTATTATTACAATTATGTTGTAATATATCAATTGAGATTGTTTTTATTTAAATAATTATTTTAATTATTTTTTCTTATTAATATAAAGTTATTTTGAAAAGTAAATGCTTATTGAATTCTTATTAATGGAGATGTGAATAGAATTTGTATTACTTCATGAATAAAATAAATTACTATTGTTATTATAAGTTAAATAATGTTTTCTTTGCTATTTGTTTTTTGTTATTTATTTTTTATAATTAAAATCACACATAAATTCTTTATTATAAAAAATTTTTTATAATATTTTACCTTAATTAAAATTTTTATCAATGAAAAACATAATGAATAGTAGAATAATGGTCAATATGCTTGCTTTGCATTTGTAAGTTTACGGTTCAGATACCAGACAGTTCGAGAATTCATTAATTATCAGAATTCCAGCGTTTAATTGGGTTCCTGAGGTGTTTCATTTGTAGCTGCTAATAGAAGAGTATTCACCCAGGCCATAGCAAATTTAACATTTGCCTTATAAATAATTAACTATTCTATAGTTGGACAACAGTACTGCCATTTATAAAAAAAGGATATAATCTTCAATACAAAAAAATATAATTGAATGCTTACTAATCTAACAATGGCATGATTAATTTAAAGTTATCTCTTAAACCATAGCTTCAACTGTGAAGAAATAAAGAGTTAAAAGAGGTATTTTGAAGTCACTGATAATAAACAAAGTTATCTATCTACAACACCATTCCCAACCACAATCAATTTCCAACGTCAAATACGACACCTGTATGTTTCAACAGGTGTTTATTTTAGTTGGTAACTTCTATTCACCATGTATACAATTCTGGAGGGAAAAAGGAGCTAAAAAGCTCAATGCTAAAAATAATTGGGCTGGTTGATGAGAAATTTTGATGTACTGTTTGCGTGCTAGATAAAGATATTCAGTTCTCCTGAGTAATTGTAATTAGTATAAAATCACAAAACTTGAAGGAGATCTGATGCATTTTTTTGGGTGGGTTTGTTTTATCTCATTGTCTATCTATTAGTAGATCATTTCATTTCAACCCACTGCGTTGGTCTAGTGATGAACTCATCATTGCAAATCAGCTAATTTCAAAGTCGAGAGTTCTAAGGTTCAAATCCTAGTAAAGGCAGATACTTTTATACACATTTGAATACTAAATCATGGATACCGGTGTTCTTTAGTGGTTGGGTTTCAATTAACCGCACATCTCAGGAATGGTCGACCTTAGTTTGTAAAAGACTATACTTCATTTATATTCATACGTATCATCCTTACTCATCCTCTGAAGTAATACCTTACAGTAGTTACCGAAGCTAAACAAAAAAGGAGAGATCATTCCCTTTTAGTATTCGTCCTCTTCTGTTATACGTCATTAATCTCTCTCTGATAGTGTTCGGTGGGATTTATCTGGGTCAATACTAAGAACCCACTGGGTTGGTCTAATGGTGAACGCACCTTCGCAAATCAGCTGATTTCGAAGTCGAGAGTTCCAACATTCAAATCCTAGTAAAGGCAGTCACTTTTATACACATTTGAATACTAAATCATGGATACCAGTGTTCTTTAGTGGTTGGGTTTCAATTAACCACACATCTCAGAAATGGTCGACCTGAGATTGTACAAGACTATACTTCATTTACACTCATACATATCATCCTCATTTATCCTCTGAAGTAATACCTGATGGTGATACCTGGAGGCTAAACAGAAAAAAGAAGAAGAAGAAGGGTCTGTACTAAGATTATGAGGCATTTGTTTCATCTAGTTAAATTTAAATATATATTTCTTCTAGTATGATTTGTATAAAATAACATTTAGCATAATAAAAGAAAGATGCAAATTTGAAAAAACGTTGGGAAAAAAGGTAGGTCATTTTACTCGCTTTTCAAAAAACATTCCAAAATCATACAAAAAAAAATTTAATAAAAAGAAAAATAAAGCGCATATAAATGCAGAAAACAATCTTTCATGTAGTAAATAACTAGGCAAAACTCAATACTGTAAATTAAAAAAAATCTAACATTTTCTTAAACAGATTTTAACTGTAGTCAAAAAATATTTTAAATTCAGGTTTCTTTACAATCACATCAAATGTGATAATACTTTGAAATATTAAAAATTATTAATGACTAATTTTCAATATTGTACTTTCAAAAGATATTTTTGGAGGAAATTATACAGCACTTTCCTCAGTGTTATTGCCAGTGTGACTACTATAAATGGTACCCACGTTACAGGGTGAGCAACTTAAAACCAAACTGCTGCAGACTAAACACAATTGTGACATGTAACAAACATTTTATGAATGAAATGAAAAAATATAAACATAAATAAAATTTTGTATTTACATTATCAAAAGTTTCCATATTTACCATATTTTTACAAAAGATATTGCCAATGCTGTGACTTCCTGTTTGAGTGTTCAACTTCAGTACTTTGATAGCATTGGGATTTGATTCATAAACTCTATACTTCTATTAGGCCCAAAAGAAAAAAATCGCCTTTATATAGATCTGGGGAATGCAGAGGCCACCAGCCTCTGCTGACATATTTTTCTCCTGTAAAAGTTACGTGAATGTGTGCTAGTGAATTATTTGATATGTGACACTGAAAAAAAGCATACTTTTTTATACAATGTATTAAATGAGTGTAGAATTCTTTGCAAATTGAATGGTATACTTCTCTACTGACAGTTTAACAAAAATATTCGCCCTACCATTTGATTATCAGAAACAGCACAATATACACTGATTTTCTTATCGTGAAATGGACAATCAAATATTTGGTGAGTATATTCAATCATCTAATACTTGGTGTTATATGAATTAACATGCTCAGATAAATGAAATGACAGTTCATTTGATATGAAATACAGAAGGGGTTAATATCTGTCCATCAACAATGTTTCTGAGAAGTCAGTTAAGATATTTGTTTCAGTTTGTTTGTTTTGTTAAGTTTTTACACAGTTGTTACATAATACAGTCTTAAATTTAAATTATGAAGAATCTTTTGGAATGTGGGTATTTTAAATATATTTTTTTGTTGTTATAATAATAACAGATAAATCTTTTTAAATAGTCCAGAAAACTTCTGGACTCCTAATGAAAGGTTAGTATTGCGTGGAAGGTATTTCATTTTGCATTTCAAATCGATTTTGTTGTATGCCTTTTTTTAACAAATTCTTTATGCTACTCTTTGCTGGAAAATTTTTCTACGATATAATACATATCTGGAAATGATCTAGAATCCATAATAGTTTTTACTATAGCAACCATGGCCCCACAACTTACAACACTAGTTACTTACACAACCAGTAGTGGTGCTAGTAGTAATATTAAAGGTGATACTCAAATAACTAAGTTTGAGCCGACTCAGTTTGGTTTGAAAGTTGCTCACCTTTCAGTGAGGAAATTCTTTTATATGTGGAAGAATTTATTTTAAAACAAGATATACATTATCTACAGATACAAAGAACATATATAGATACTACAATACTTGTTCGTATATTAAGAACAGAATCAGCATTGATTCTGCCAACCACCTTAAAGAAACAGGAACACATCAAAGACATTAAAATTAAGTGTAAAATTTACACACAGCTCGTAAAAATCAAGATTTAATCATATTTGAAAAGTATAAAACTTACAAAAACAATAAATTTGACAAAACAATATGTTACATGAGTAAACATAACAGAAATCAAACATAACATGACTAGGTAGAGAAGGAAATTAATTACTTGAATATTTTAAAACTGGTACCTTAACAGTGTTACCAGTAAATATTACACAGTAGAATGAAAAAAAAAAAAAAAAAAAAAAAAAATTAAAAAGGTTGTTCATTGTTATGTAGTACTAGTAGTAGTAGTAGTAGTAGTAGTAGTAGTAGTAGTAGTAGTAGTAGTAGTAGTAGTAGTATATATAATTTTTTTGAACCAACAATTGTGAGCATTGCTATCTAAGTGCTTTTGGATTACTCCTCCATTATCGGAGATTACTGATTAATTATGAACTTTATAGTTGTGCATATAAATTTTTATAAATAGGAATTAAAATGAAAATAAAATTTAAAATTATGTTCAAAACAGTTGATTGTCAGAAGTTAAAATAAGTCAACGTTAAAAAAAAAACGTCTTGTCAGTAAAATGTTTACAACTGTTGTTAGATAATAGTTGTTACATCGGACTGACATTTTTCTTTTAACATTGACTTATATTAACTATTGACAGTCAACTGTTATGAACATAATAATTTTAAATTTTATTTTCATTTTCATTCCTATTTATAAAAATTTATACTCACAACTATAAAATTCATAATTAATCAGTAATTTCTGATGATGGAGGAATAATCCAAAAGTGCTTCGATAATCGATACTCACAATTGTTGGTCAGTGGATACCTCTATTTTTATATAAATTGTATAATACCAACATACCAAATGTAAAGAAAATTAAACCTACAATAATTAAGTCAAATTTGTTTTGTAAATTCTCAAATACATACATTTACAATACATGTTTTATATGCAATACAAACTGTGCATTAAAAAAACAATTTAAAACTGGAGACGGAACAGATGTTTAAAATTTATCAACAGCAGAATGAAATGTGTGTTAGTACACCAAACTCTAAAATCTATAAATGAACGATTGATTTTACCAGTTTAATGAAATATATAAATTAAGACAAATGTATTAAAAAAAGTAACAGTAAGTAAAAAAAGTACAGTAGAATTCAAAGAAACTTTTTAATGGTTGATCATTTATGAACAGTAGTATATATACGTTTGAGTTGAACATTTAGGGGAATAACAAAAATAGCAGATAATTCCTTAAATTAAGTTTGAGGAAAACTGTAAAAATAAAACTGATCACTGTGCATAAGAATTCAGAAATGGTGTAATAATATTATGGACCAACACATAAAAAAAAATATTAAAAAATACATTATTACCTGTTTTCCATCCCATCGTCTGTATTCTTTCCAGTTTTGTAATCCAGGGCGCCAATACTCTAGAGTATATTCTTCTGCATATTCTTGACCTCGGCCGTGATCGTACCTTCCCTGAGTTTGTATTCCTGTTACTAAATGTATTGCGCTGAGATCTACTTGTAAAAATTCTCTAACACCTTGTTCTACCTGTTGCCTCGGGCACCAACCACCACCAGCTCTTTCCACTTTTAATCTGTAAAAAAGAAAGTAGATTAATTACTTAATGAAGTATTATATTCTCAAAGGAAAAATTATTGTTTTGATACAGTAATTAATTATATATATATACATATATATATATATATATATATATATTCATTACAGTAATCGAGTGATAGAAATACATTTGATCATTTACAGATTTATTTAATAATTTTTTTATTGAAGGAGTTCTTGTAATTATCAATACATTTTCAAATAGCTTATAATTAACTGGATTGTTTTTTCTTAAATGTGGGAGTAATTAGAATTCAGTGGGAAAAAGTAGATGTGAGTTTGGACAATTATTTTCTAAAATTAATTTTTACTCTTCTGGCTATAGTAGCAATATGTGCTGTTATAGCTATAATGGGAAAGTACGTATATTTATAATTTGATAACGGGAGTAACAAATATAATTTGTTTATTTAAAGTTAATTGGATTAGGTTAGCGAGCGCAGTTTATGTTTGGTTAGGATATGATCAACCCGGTGGTGAACGCGTCTTCCCAAATCAGCTGATTTGGTAGTCGAGAGTTCCAGCATTCAAATACTAGTAAAGGCAGTAACTTTTATAGATTTAATACTATACTACTTATAGATTTGAATACTAGATAATGGATCTTTTTTCCATGGTGGTTGGGTTTTTTCAATTAACCACACATCTCAGGAATGGTCGAATTGAGATTGTACAAGACTACACTTCATTTAGCTCACAAACACACACACACACACACACACACACACACACACACACACACACACACACACATATATATATATATATATATATATATATATATTACTATTTGATCTTGTAATAACTCTGGACCCCGTCGCCGTAGAATGTATTAAATTTTTGAAAAAATTGGAAAAAAGAGATGGAGGTATTTTGGCAAAAATAAAATTTTAAATCTTTACTGGGGCTCTTTAACAAATACGTTTTCTTAATGAGTTGAAGTTTTTTTTAATCAAGATCACAAACAACCAAAAGTTTTTAGATAATAGTTACCCCTCTCGTAAAAAATCACTTTACATATTTATGTTTATTTTTTTAGCTATATTTTGCTTCAGAAAAGGAGTAAATCGGAGTTTTTTGCATCTACAATTTCTACATAGATATACGACCTTCAAACTTATAAAATTTGTTCCTTTTCATTCCAATGGTCTATGGTAACAAAAAAATATTTTCTTAATTAAAGCATTTTTTTAAAAGTTTATTTAAAATTTAAAGCCATCTTGCAAGTTACTCACTGTATTTCAAATGTAAAAATCTTAATTCTGTGATAGAGCCATTACTCCTTACTGTATCTTGAAAAAAAAAATTAGCCAAAGATTTTTCATCAACTTACTAGAAAATTACAACTTTATTTATTTAGAATTGGTGGTTGTATCTTTGTATTTTTTAAACAATTTAAAAAATTTATTTTTTTAAATATATTATTATCATTTAGGGATAATTTAAAAAAAAATTAATTTTGCACGAATGTTTCTCTTGGGAATGGGAGTCCTAAAAACAAAAAAAATTTGTTTTTTTTGAAAAATGAAAAAAACCTTCTTTTCATTATGACATAGGTCATAATTTTGACCAGTCATTACCAACTTTTTTATTTATTATAAAGAAAATTGATGTATATATGTATGTTTCAAATACATTTCAAATATTATAATGATTATTAGGCTACTTAATCCGATATTGAAATATAAATCCTTCTTTAAAAAAAAAAAAAACAATGTGCGGAAAAGAGAAGGGGAAATCGCTTCACTTTATTTATTCATTATACGTAGAATCTGAAAATAAATAGCCACGTATAATTTATAACACTCTGGGTGTATATATGTTTTAATTCCTATTAATATCTCATTTTGTGTGAAAATCATTTTGTGCGAAATTATATTTCAATTCCTTTGTTTGAAATCGATTTAAAAAGTTTATTAATTTCTGTTTTTTAAATTTATTATATTTTTGAGAATTGCATTATGACATTTATTTAGATTAAGTTTATTTAAGAAGCTAAAAACTATTTAAAATAATATTCTTTTAATGAAACATAAAAAAATTAACATTGCTGAATGTCATATATTTTTTTTAACAAATAAAACACAACAAAAAAAGCAAAAAAAAAAAAAAACAGCAAATAAAACAAAATACTTGAAAAAACTCAAAAGATAAAAGTTGCTAACGTAAAATAGTTTATTTATTTTTGAAATCCCTCATTTCTACTCCCATTCATAATTCTGCTTTATTAATTATTTATGCTAATTTGTTTTACAAAGATAACAAACAGTTTGAAAATCCTGAAGTAAGTTTGATTTCAAGAATTAAGCATTATAAAAACCCAAATTTTTAACCCTACCACAAAATAATTTCAATATATCTATTTCATTATTAGCTTGGCCATGCCACTGGATACACTTTTTTCTCCTTTTTTCCTCTACTTCTTCAGGTTGGACCAAACTGTTAGGTATAACTCCACTCCTGAACTCCAGACACTCCAGAAGGAGTGTCTGGTTACTCTAATGAGCCATCCCACCTACTGGCTGTATATCCGGCATGGTAGGTTGGCTCACCGGTCAGCTCTTTTGAGGAATCTTTTGTGTGCCTTTTTGACGTCGCGTCCGAACAATTCTGCGAAAGACAGCACCAGGTCTTCTGTCTTAATGTTCAACCTACTATTCTCTTGAGTCTCCAGAGGTTCATTGGTACTGTCACACCTACGCATGCCAGCCCTCGCCTCTGAGGCTGTCCTCCCTATCCTACACTAATAGCCAAGGTGTTGCCCCTCTTGATCCTTGCTTTTTAGCACTTCCTTAGCATATGAATCTATTCACCTCCATTGATCTTCACAGTTTAATATGAAGTCCACCAGGTCATCTGGTATAAACTGAGCAATTCCATCCCTATTTTGCAGTGTGTCCCATCGTCTACATCTGAAGACTGTGTGTTCCACAGAGTCTTCCTACTCGCATAACTTACATTACTGTGTCCCGTTAAAATATGTGCTGTAATAGCTCACATCTCCAAATTTCCCTTCCATTTCACGCTTCTAAATCATGTATGTTCTTCTTGGTCCACTGTGCCACCCCTCTTGCTCTCCACCTGTTCTTCAGTACACCTTACTCTAATGAAGCCCCACAAACAACACATTAGAAGAAATCCTAGATCTATATGATCATAGGTACAAGAGAATATTCATTCATTTTCAACATGCATTATCTAGGTGTGATACAAGATTAAAGATTATTTATTCACTCATTCAGTACATTGATTGAGATTTTTTATGCATTAAGAAGATACACATGAGCTTTATGACTATTAAACATTATACAATTACATAATCATTATTCTAATATATGTAAATTGAGTATGAATACAATTTCAACAATTTAACAAAAACAATTTTTTTTTTATTCAACAATTTAATCGTAATATTATATTTAACTGATATGCACATTTAAACTTTGTTTATTGTTCTGTAATATGGCATAATGTATTCAGCATGTATATTATATTATTTATTCATTGACTACATTATATAATACATTCATTTACAATTATATATTTATATAATATATTGAGATTACAAATCAAACATTATTATTTTCACATTATTACTATAACATTTCATTACAATATCAAAAAAATCATCATACAATGTTTGGAGGGCAGTATGTTGAGGCTCGTGTATCATTTCCTCTTTATCTATTCATATATATACATATAAATTAATTTTGTTTGCTTGTTTGTACCGTATGGGTTCCTATCATTCGATTGCAATTAAACTTTGGCGAGTTTTTATGGGCACGCCTGCAAAGATTTCTAAATTAGTTTGAACCCGAGATATTTCGAAAAATTGCATTTATGGTCTGATTGGGCTTATATTTAGAATATATATTAGTTAAATAAAAATAAATAATTTTGCAAAACTATACCCACTAGGTGGCGCCGGTGTCGAGATATTTACGAAACAAACAAATAAACAAACATACTTTCTTCTTCTATATATAAAAGGCTATATATATGTTCGTATGACTGTCCGCTGCAGGCTAAAAAACTACTGGATCGATTTACGAGCGGGAAAAAGGGAAAAATAGAAAAGGAAAAGGGGAAAAAAGGAAGGTTGAGCGGGAAAATGAAAAAGGGGACATGGAAAGAGGGAAATGGAAAACTGAAAAAGGAACAGGAGGAAGGTGAGAATGGGAAAAAGGAAAAGAGAAGGGTGAATAGGGAAATAGGGTTAAAGTGAAAGGTTAAATTTTGTGAAGTTCCGTAATGTTCTGTTTTTTAATGTTTTTTATCAAATTTTCAATTTTGTTCATTTAATATATATATATATATACACTCAAATCTAGCAATAGTGAAGCATTGCCGGGTCAGCTAGTTGTTTCATAAATAAGGATACTAATTGCCTTCTTCTTATTCATGTAAAGCGTTTAAGTTGTTACAATTCAGTTGGCCTTGTTAACAGCTGATATTTTGTATTAATAATGTAACAATGTATCTAATTCTGATATTTTTTAGTTCAAATTTACAGTTAATACAGTTTGCATGTTCATACAGTAAATTACATACATTCTTCAACAATGTAATACAAATTAAACTAAAATGTGAAACATATAATGATCATTATTACTTACAAAAATATATTCTTTACTGAACAATGTATTTTATTTACTAATAAATATGAACCAGAAGTTAATAGACATAATAAATAGACCTAACCAAGGTATGGCACCAAGGCGGTTTTTATTAGAATATATTTTAGTCCCCGGGCCGGATTTGAACCAACGACCTACGAATAAAATAGTTGAAATAATGTTAAGTTTTACAGTATCATTCTTCACTTGTTTCACAATTAAATTAAAGTTAATGAAAAATACCTTTCTGTTTAGCGATTGCTCTTTGATGAAAATAATATTAATAAAGATAAATTAAATATGAATAAATTAAAATTATATAATAATATGAATTGTTGCGAACCCAATTGCAGTGCTGAATAATATCTGAATCTCCACTAATTTCTTTCTCTGGTATTAATCATAAATTAAAGTATTGAATTGTAGAACTTTCAATATCCGCGGTCGGAGGACCAATCTATAATTTTATAATTAATTTAATCTATCTATATTTTAAAAGATGAGAAATATCACGTAAAAATGTCCAAATCTTCTCTAAACCTGAACTCACAATTTTTAGAATGAAAGGCAGACCAGTAATCTTACCACTAAATTATGAAGATGAGCGAATTACCAGGAATTGGGAATAATATATAAAAGTTCTTTCTCTTAAATCCCGATTTTTTAATTCTCAATTTAGATATAATTTTCATTTTTGGTTTGATTTTTTCCTCAGAATCACAAATTTTATAAATCATTTTTTACTCCTTCGAGCACGGATATTCTAGAACACTAAGCGTAAAAGGTGAACTATTTGTAGTAAGCGGTGATAATATAATGAACACAAAACGCCAGCAGGTGCTACGCTCTTCATTCAGTTTAGTTAATAACAGAATTAATTAAAATTTAACACACCTTATAATAATTTACGTACAAGAGCGTTATTTATTATTTTTAAATAAGCGTATTTTCATTAAATAATAAATTATTTTAAGTAATTAATTACAAATATAAAATAAATTATACGCAAAGCTAAACTAAAGTATAAATAAAGATGAATATTTTATAAATAAAATAAACTTATTAAGGGAAAATATTAAAATTTACATCGGTTTAAAATCCCTTTGACAGAAGAGTAGTATTTTATGAATTACATTTTAAATCGCTTAACGTAAAAGGGAACGGATAGGGTTGCACCGTTGATCCGTCCTTACGGGAAGAGACGTTAAGGCTCGGAAACGAGAATAACGCTAAATACAGCGCAAGTTCCAGAACATCCCAAGGGTGTCGTTAATTATTACTTCCCCCAAACCCTTTTCATTCTAATACTATGCTGAATTTGGAAAGACAGTTCGTACCTTAACTTAAATGTATTACTATAGCGAATGTAGCCAACCTGCCCTTCGTTTCTTCATAGGACGACAACATTTTCTAGAGTGCGTTTATGGAGAATCTAATTGAAAATGGTGGGGACAAAGATTTATGCAAAATAGAATATATTTTACATTTTAATCAATTAGTCGATCGCTATGTACCCATTAAGTATATTTTTATTTTAAAAAACCTCTACTTCATTTTGTTCGGAATAATATTAAAAAAATTAAACCGATAATAAATTTAAAAAAGTTATAAATAGGTAATTAACGTAACTGATAGGTTTGTTTTTAAAACCTATTAAAATATTAAGTCTAATCTTTTTTTTAAATAATTCGAATAACAGTATTATTACCGGTTTTCTAAATTCTATTTTACGTTAACTCTGATTTTCAAGATTTTATAAAAATCTTTTCATATACGGTTTTTTTTTATCTTGGGTAAGAAAATTGGTTGTGAAGAACATAGAAAACTGAAATAAGCGAAAAGAATAAAAAAGGAAGAGATAGTAGTGGAATCTGATTGTGGGTTGATGATGAAGAAAAAAAACTGTGGTGGATCATATAATACGTAGTAATTCCAATTTACATCGAGGTTCGTGGACTGAAAATTGAAAGGAAAATGTGGAAAGAAAGATTATTTAGAAAGCAAACACATATGTCAAAGATTGTTAAATCTAAAAGAAATTCGATTTTAAAATTATTTTTTTTAGATTTTTTAGAATAACTATTGTTTTCTGATTTTCTACAACTATTAATGTTAAAGAATGCATCATATTTCAATTTCCATGAACTCTAGTAAAAATTAACTGGGTTGTGTCATGTTATGTTTCATAGATTTTTGTACTTCGTATAAGAATTGTAATCGTAAAAAATTCCGGTTTTCAGATTTTAACGGAAATATCAATTTTGACCATCCCTAAATCTATTTTGAATACTGTTGGCGTGACGTCTTTACATACGTACGTACTTATGTATATCACATCACTCAAAAACGATTAGCCGTAGAATGTTGAAATTTTGAATTTGGAACTGTTGTAACATCTGCACCTTTCCTTTTGACTGAAATCGATTTGACCAAAAGTGTCTAAAAAAGCCCAAACCCCCCCCCAAAAAACTGGATTTTGAACTTTTTCTTAACTGCAGTAATAAGTCCTCATTGAGAGCTTTTCAAGGATATATCATGTGGTATTTATTTTCATTGGTTCCAGAATTATAACCAAATAAAATTTTAACCAATGAAATATTTGGATCCTACAAGGGGAAGTACATAGCTTCGAATCCGACTTCATTTCCTTTTTTTTTAAATTTTTTCTACTTAAATATATGATTTATTAATAATTATTAACCTCCGATTGTAAAAAAATTACAATAAATAATAATTCAATAATAAGAGTAAAAAAAAGAAAAACATATCAGAAGTTATAATGAAATAAAATTTTACGTACTTTTTATTTAAAAAAAATGTTTTTATGTAATTGAATAGGCGTACTAGGAAGTCATGTGGTTTCCATATCAGATTTTGTTAGTTTGAAGTACAACTGCTTTGTTAGATAACTAATAAACTCATAAATTTTATTATAAAAACTTCTAGAGAATTAAATTATGAGAAATTTGATATAATAAAGTCATGAAAAACAAAAAAAATCAACTTTTTTTTATTAAAAACAAAACAAAACAACAGAAAAATGTTATGAATATGTAAAAATTAAAGACTACTGTATTTAGTGCAATTACATTTCAAAGCTTAATATTTGAAATCTTACGTTTGAAATACTATTTTAAATATACTATTTTTTGAATTTTTCGGTAACAAATGAAGATATAAAGTTGATTTTTGATGTATGTAATCTTCTCGTGAATATCTTTTTGAAATTCGACCTTGAAAGGTACAAAGAATGAGAAAAAATTTCGAAAACTGATTGCAAATTTTCTCCATTTCCGACTATACTTCTTTCTTTTTTTGTTTAGCCGCCGGAAATTACCGTTCAGGTATTAGTTAGAGGATGATATGTATGAGTGTAAATGAAGTGTAGTCTTGTACAGTCTCAGTTCAACCATTCCTGAGATGTGTGGTTAATTGAAACCCAACAACAAAGAACACCGGTATCCACGATCTAGTATTCAAATCCGTATAAACGTATCTGCCTTTACTAGGACTTAAACGTTGGAACTCTCGACTTTCAAATCAGCTGATTTGGGAAGACGAGTTCAGCATTCGACCAACCCGGTGGGTTCCATTTCCGACTATACGAGATATTCACTCGATTTGGGCTTGCAAATACTTTTCATATTAATATCTGAAAACCATTTTTGGGTTTTTTTGAATTTTAATATTTTAACAGTTTCTTACTTTTTTACCGTTTTATGCTACCGCTATTAAATCACAGTTTATGAGATTTGGTAACACTGTGATGGTAATTTATGTTTGTAATTCTGATAATGTTATTTCGCAAGGGAAGCCGCGACGGGAAATCTATATAATCCTTAGTGGGTCCTGTATTGATTAAACTGTTGCTCTGAAGAAATTACAGAACACTGATAATTTTATAAATTGGACAGGCTTTAATTCTTTATTCTCATATGCATGAGTTTACTGAACACAGAGCGGTCCAGGAGCAGAGCCCCGGACGCCTCTAAATTGATACCTGGTTGTTTTAATTACTTTTTTTTTATTGGATATTTTAGCGCATTTACTTACTAATTAAATAAAATATGATATGGACACCGCATGACTTCCTTGTACGCCTACTAAATTACATATATTTTTATTAAATTTTTTTTCAAAATTTTTTTTGTTATTGAGCTATTATTTAGTGTAAGAATTTTTTTACAATCACAGAATAATAATTTTAATAAATCAATATATCTAAATTAAATAAAAAAAGTTAAAAAAGAAAAGGAAATGAAGTCGGATTCAAACCGATGTGCCTTCCCTTCGTAAGATCCAAATATTTCATTAATTAAAATTTTATTTGGCTATAACTCTGAAACCAATGAAAATTAGTACCACTTATGATACATCGTTGAAAAGCTCTCAATGAGGGTTTATTACTGCAGTTGGGCTTTTTTTGGATACTTTTGTTGTAGTCGATTGAAATCAAAAGGAGAAGTGCACAAGTAAATATTACAACAGTCCTAAATCCAAAATTTCAACACGCTACGGCTAATCGTTTTTGAGTTATGCAAGATACATACGTACGAACAGACGTCACGCTGAAACTAGACAAAATGGACATTTCCATTGAAATCTGAAAACCGAAATTTTTCGCGATTTTAATACTTCCTTGTTCAATTTGTGATTGACAATGACCAACTGTTGAAATAATATTAGATTTGGTTTAAAATTTTTTGTCTGACTGTAAGTTACTTATGTTTTCACCATAAACGTTATATTGTTTAAAAACTTATATTCAATATTCTTAATATATTATGCACTATATTTTACTGAATATAAGTTTTAATCTATGTAAACGTTCATAATAATAGTCATTCTGTTTAAAATAAAAATATATAATAAAAATAAATAAATAATGAGTTGTACTAAAATGTTCTAAAACTTTTTTTAAATTTCAAGATTAGCAAAAAAATAGTCAAAAATTGATGATATATTAGTTATTCATATCACATAAGTAACCACTTAAAGATTTTATATAAAAAAAGTATTTTTTAAGTGTATACATCACAAATTTGAAAGCACAACAGAAAATGTACGTTGTGGGCAATTCTAAACTTTACTTAATTTTTGTTAGGGTGAGTACTCTACCGTGTCGAAGCGTGACATGAATAGAAAAAGAAGTTAAGTCAGCGGTAAAAAAACAACGAAAAATCAAAAAAAAAAAAAAAAATCATGAAATAGAAGTTGTTTATAATAGTTACCTAATGTACTTTAAATGTTAAAAGTTATAATAAATAGCCTGAAAATCTAATTACTATCAAGTAACATAAACTATAATAAAATCTGTTCATGGTTGGTTAACATGAACCTACATTAAACTAATAATATGTAAATTCAAAAAAGAAAAAGCTTACGTAAAATAAATAAACAAATTTGTTTTATTTCGAGTTTAATAGAGGAAGGAGAGAGGGAATCCTTGAACTTCCGAATATCTAATGTAAGGATACTATTTAAACTTAACGATACAAA